>NC_063255.1:41194960-41387460 GCF_020740725.1 Corvus hawaiiensis | reverse complement strand
ACTTCCAGTACAGAGAAGTTAAGAGAGAGAGGTGAAGAGGAGTCCGATAGACCTGGAAGTAAGATGCCCACTGGGAAGCCACTGGATTCATGTGCATTTTGAGGGATGTCAAGAACTTATGCAGCTTCTCACAGAGAGTTCTACAACAGTTCTACACAGAGAGTTCTCTCTTTTCTCGTCTTTCTGTTTTCTAATTTTTCTATTTATAGAAAGTCATGGATATCATGGAAACCCTCACTGCTGTCAGGGAATCCCTTCTTTCAAGAAAGTGTGTTACAGCATTATGGAAGACTATCAGGTTGCTTCATAATGAACATGCTGACTGTTACTCATGAACTTGTACTGCAGGATTGTCATAAAGAGAATATTACCCTTAGCATTACACAGTGACTGATTATGCAACGATGCTATGAATGTCATGAGATTAAGGAAGAATGTTACCTTAAGTTTCCATTTATTTGTATTTTGAACTCTCAATATAAAGGATCAAAACAACATAGAATAAAAAAAAAAGTTTTCTTATTTCTCAACATGTACTAAGAATTTTTAATAAAATACAGTCATATTCATAGAGTGCAAAAGGCAAGAAAGACCTCATCCCTGGTCAACAATCAGTTTTTAGACATGATTTATTTGTAATCCTTTACCATGTAGCTGGGAATTTTTTTGGTCTTCCCCTGAGTCATGAAAAATAATTTCACTTAAAAAGAGAAGAGGAAAAACTATGTATCTTTTTTATTTTACCTTGCAGGTTGCTGCACTCAGGAACAAAACCTTTAAGAGCACATCAAATGTTGTGAGACGCTTGATAACCTTATGAGTATTTGTAAAAACATAGGTACACATTTGTGGTTCTTACTGCTAAGTATAAGTCTGGGATGGAGATATGCATTACTAGCAGAGTTCAAACATCCAGCCATCTCATAAAAATAGTTGTTATACATATTTATTATGTACCTGGTCACTACAAACTTGAAAGACTGTGAGATCACAGCACTACTACACTTAGAAGAGTGAACATATGCTTTGCAATTTAAAGATCTGCCAATTGGTATGAAATGGCAGATCTTGGGCGTAGAGCTTGGATATTTTTTCAAACAACATAGCAAACAACCTGCATATCCACTTCTTCCCCTTTTTCCTGACCTACAGCTAGTTACAAAACTCCTCCTTAACAGCTCAGTTGTTGAGAAGCAATTTTTCCTTTTGTATTTACCTAGAATGTCAGTGAAAGGCACAGTGACTTCTTACTAAAAATACTTAGCTGTAGAGTGTTCCTTGGTCCTTGCTATGTCAAAGTGAGTGCATATCTCTGAAATTATGCTAGTTACTCCTTTGGTCATCCCAGGCAGCCAGACTACTAACTATACCAAAGGACATAAATACCAAATGGCAGGAACAAGTTCAATACAAAATGATGATGTCACATCATCTTTAATGATATCAAGAATCCTATTTAAGTGGAAAACTACTATTAATAAAATAGTGAATACTACTAGATTAAAGATGGATAGCTCATAATATGCTGGACCACTGGAGCTCCAAATCTTTGATATTTGTAATCCTGACCAAGAAAAAAAAAGTTGTATTAGTGACCATGAGGATTTTTCATGTCTCATTTAACTTGTAATTTGACAAGTAGTTCACTTATGAGAAGCTTTAAACATACTGCCCCTCCAAGGCTTAAATACAAAATCTTTAAGCATATGGAAAACTGAGCCAATATTACTAAATACTTGGGAACCCCACTTACAATTTATTAATATTGCTGATTTTTGGAAAGTCTTTTACTTTCAGAAGTCTGTACTTACAGCATTCAGCATTTGATATATTTGATGCAAAAAAATTAAGTTCTGATATTTTGCTCTTTTTATAGAGACATCTGAGGAGAACTAATTGATACCAATTTCCTTTAACTTATGTTTGGGAACTGTGGTATGAAGAAGACAAATTTTTTAGCAAGAAAATGCAATGGTCAAGCAATAAGTGCTCCATCTTAAGAAAAAAAAACTTAAAGGAAGCAGTCACAAGAGAACATATGAAGAACCATGTACAAGAAGAGTGTCTTTGCTTGTGTCAGCAGTCAAGGACTCATGTTGTCAGCAAGACAGAGAAAGAAAGAGAAGTTTACATGATTTAAAAAAATAGAAAACCTGATTTAGAAGGATGGACAACCATGACTCCTAAAGAACAAGGAAATGTGTATGAGAATGTTTTTTTAATATACTTTTTCTGTAACATGCACTTTTATTACCTAAATTCAAAGTCAGAAGATTGTAAGGTATGTATCTCTGCTTTTATTACATGTGAACAGATGATTTGTAAAGCATGGTTTTCAAAATTAAACTGTAGACCTAGATTAGCAAAAGATATTGCAGAATACAATGCACACAAGGAATTAGATATCTGCACTACTCTTACCATCTCAGAAGACAATGCAGAGAAGCAGGTTGGTGTGGATGGAGGCAATAGTTACATCCTGTGTGGCTGCAGAATGATTAGGAGCAAAGTATTCAAAAACTGAATGTAAAAGAGCTAATCTTGCAATCTTGCTTAAATAAATTTTATTTACTCTCTCAAAGCACAGTTACTGCAAATACTGAGCTTATAAGCCGGTTTATATCCTGATAAAAGTGAGTTAAAAGGTCATCTGTGTTTATGGAAGTATGGTTATTTTCACAGGGAGTACACAAGACTTACCTACTTAAACACAGGACAAACTACCATTATGATCATTTGCTGGAAACAAAAAAAATTAAATTCTGTGAATAAATATCTCTAATGTGTCCTGAAATAATTACCAGAATAGGATTTGGGGTTCTGAGTTTTTTCTTACACAACACAAACAACCAGTTCCTTACAGAGACTGGGTTGTTTCATATTTCCTACCTCGTTTGTCAAAAAAGAACTTTCAGATTTCAAAATCTCATGTTGTGCTGATTTTATGATTGGTTTTGGTTTGCCTTTTGGTTTTGTATTTTTTGGTTTTGGGGTTTTTGTTTGGTTTGGTTTGGTTTGGTTTTATTTTTTTGTTTTGTTTTGTTTCTGTCCTGAACCAATAGGGGAATGAAATCTGACATCAGCCTTTTTTTTAACTGGACCGTAAGGACACTTTAAAAGGATAATGGGAAATTTCTGAATTACTGTTGTAGTTATTTTTTTAGAAAGAATATATCAAACAGTAATTTGTCTTCCATATAGAAATGAATTTTTTCCATGATTAAACATAACACATGTCCTAAGTCTTCATATGTTATGGCAATTTAATGGCAAAGCAGGAAAATGTGTATAGCTGTTCATTTCAAAATACAGGTGCATTAGGCATCTTTCCTTGTACTGTTTTCTACAGAAAAAAATAAAAATCTAGGAGCTACTTTAGAATTTGATCTATGCTCTCCTTTATTCTTCTTTCTCAGTTTCTTTATGCTTTTAGCAGGGAAAGTGCTTAAAATTGTTTTTGGAAAGATTGTCTCAATTAGAGTTTCTCTTCACTTCCACAGTCATTTTACCAAAGCCTAGGGACTCGATGAAATTCTCATTAGAGCCAGCTGGAAGATTTCAACTGACTTCACTAAGCACTAGAAGGGGCTTTCTGTTTTCCAGATGAAAGCAAGCACCCTTTGCCAAGGTGTGCAGCAGCTATTGCTTTTGGCCACAATACATACAGCCTCAACCCCACTTGGATGCTCCAAACCCTTAGTGTCCCTACCAGTATGCCTTGACGACCAAAGTGTGTAGCTAATTCAAAATTTCAACTAGATGTTTTTAAAATAGAATTAAAACGTTGTCTTTGAAAGAAACATGTTTCCTGGTGAAAACAGTCTGTTTCCTTTCTACCTTGCTTTCCTCTACCTCACCTTTCTCAAAGAAGAAAAAGTACTGTTTTCCTAAATATACTCATTAGAGGGACAGACACTGTAAGATGTTTCTTTTTCTAAAAAATGAATTGAAAAAGAAAATACTGAAGGAAAAAAAGCCAAAATGTTTTCAGAGCTCATTAAGCACTAACAAGTTTTTTCACTCTTCTTAGATGGCAGGCCTATTGCTGCAGGAGTCCACTCATTAAAACTGTTTTAGTTCTGCTATTTTTATGCTTCCAGGTCAGAAAGTCTGGTATTGTATACTATGCGCTTGAGAGGTATTCCATGTGAAAGTAACCATCACAGCAAGACCTTGGCGAACAGAATCAAATTACTCATGAATCTGGCTGTTTTCTGTGGTTTCTTGAATGGTAAGATATGGGGCATGCTGCTGTATAATGCATTCCATTGTTAGTTTCTGTATTTTTCTCCGAGAAGAAGATAAAATATTACACACTTGCCAAGATGTGGCCGCTAGTGCAGAGATTGAAGGTCATCTCCCATTTCAAAATATGAAGATTGTAGCTGTAGGCTGTAATCAGTGATAGGTTATGTTGGCTGTAAAGCAAAAATCATTTAATGTATACAAAAGAAATTACCTAAGTGTTAAAAAAACCACCATGCCTTTAGAACAGTCTAGGATTTTTTATTGCACATCAACTCTTGATAAGACATGGAGAAAATAATGTTATATTAGTTAATAATGCCCTAGCTATTTTTTCCTAAATTCTGATGCTGTCTGGTACTGTATCCCACATTGTCCACTGGATTATAATACGTACTTAAGTTACACTTGCAAGGCTAAGGGATTTGATAGCACAAATATCTCATTATTTTTCTTTTAAATAGCTGTGAGTCAAGTAATTGGCTGGAATAACTCCAGTGAGCTAGCAGACTTATGCCAGCAAAGAATTTGGCCTAATTAGTCTGTTACTCCTGCCATACCTGACAGAACAAAGTAATCTGGGGCTTGATCACATCTGGAAGCAGATGTGGGAATTCTTTTGTGTTAAGATTTGTGACTATTCAAAAGACAAAAAGTACAGAATGATGTCACAGCTGAAGTAAAAGAAGCTGTTTTACCTAATAAAATGAATGTCCAATACTTTCTGACTCCTACAAACTGGAAAAATTTCAATTTCAAATGACATTACTATTAAGTAGATGGGAACACTGTGGAAAATATACATATAGTGTAAAGACAATGATGGACTCTTGGTGGTCCAGAATGTAAACAACTGAAAACAAAATAAAAAACAATCTCTGATGCATCAGGGTAATACGAACAGCAAAAATGTTGTTAAAAAAAAAAAAAAGAGAAAGAAAATTGAGTTTAACTTAACTATTTTTTTTCAAATTTTCATTAATAGGTATATCTAGAACTCTGATTAAAAATCCCAGATTGGCTTCATGTTCCCATCTAGATGTTTTAGAAAGTTAAAACAACAAAGGCATACATATCTGAAGATTAACAAACAGATGTCCTATCTCAAGAAGGTCAAGGTTTGTTTTCCACTTAGAAAATATTCACAGAAAGAATGCAGTCAGAAAATAAAGCATTATTCCCATACTGTATCTAAACCCCATTATACTAGCTACTAGGAAGAAACTTAACCAGGACAAAAGTGTAGGTGTATGGGACGGAGATTCTGAGATTAAGAAGGAAATACAGTTTATTAAATAACAACAACAAAAAAAGCCATTTTATACTCATTCCAATACAAGCAATGTTAATAGCCAAAATTTAAATGTATGTACATTTCTCACAATATAGCAAATTAGCTGCATGATGTCATCTACATTGTCAATTCTTAAATACATCATTTTAAGTTCAGTAAAAGACAGGAAATGATACATATATAGGTTTGAGTTGGGCTCAAACCCAAAAGTAAGCTTAACCTTAAAGCCCAGTTTAGAATGATTAAATTTTTTCAAAATTAGCTTTAACCCAGATCAAAATCAAATTTAATTGATTATTGTTTGTGTGTTAATATGTTTTACAGAATCTGCTTTTTGTGGCATTATTATGTCTCCCTCTATTTGATTTCCAATGGATGTCCTGAAATAGATCATGAGTTACCCTTCCCTGAGAGACTCTGACAAAGGTAAAACCATGACGATTTTGAAATCCCTTTTAAAAATACTTTTGTGCCTCTGAGAAACGACTGTCATTTTGTGCTACCATTTCTTTCGATTTCTGGAAGGAAAAGGAAGATGACTCAAGTAGTACAGATGGTCCAGTTTTGTGTGTTTCTGGCTGTCAAAAATTTCTTTGGTCAGAGTCTGAGTTTTACACGTGGTTTGAAACTAGCATTTATTTAACTTTTTTTTCTTAGATAAATTTGCAATATTTTGCAGAGCCACATTCATATTGATAACTGTCTTAGTAAGGTAATATTTTTTTATTCCGCTGTATATTATGAGCAAGTGAAAATTATTAAATTAATTTTTTGGTAAGAGAATAAATTTTTTCAGTTTAATAAGCTAAAGAAGCCCACAATTGCGTCAAGCAAGTAAGCCAGAACTGTTGCTGTCAGGGGTACCACACGGTGATTTGTAGGAGGGAGGTCACCCATCTTGTAGGGATCAGAAATCTGCCAGAAGTCATTATCCCTAACAAAAACAGATTTTGTAAAAGAATATGGAACAAAACCATTTATGCTTCAAACACCTCTTCAGAGGTCCTGGCCATTTAAAAAAATATTTTTATTTAAAGATGAGGAAAAAATTATTCTGATTAGGAATTTACAGCTTTAGATCAGTTGATTTTTTTTCCTAGGCGTGGTAAATAACAGGAGCAACCTGTTACATCTCTTAATTGTCTTGTGGGTTAATTGCGAGCAAACACTCTAGAGAAAATCTGCTACTTAGGCTGCTTTAGAGTCAGACACTCCAACTTTCAAATGTCAGGGTTTTTAAATTTGGGTCTTAAAGATTCCTGAAAGAGAAATCCACTCTCTCAGATTAGATCAAGAAAATTACCTTTGTCTCATTTACATTTTCCTTTAATGGTAAATTCCCAATGAAGTTTCTCTATTAACAAAAACTGAATATAGTCTGTAAAATGCAGATAATGTTTTCTCTGCTATAGTATAGTAGAGTATAGTAGAAGTATAATTCTATCATGTCTCTGTCTGCTTATGATAACCAGGGAAGATATTAATATTTAAACTTCTTTCCTACATGAACATTTTTCATTAATTTATTCATTTAGAAGCTCAGAAAAACAGTGTATAAAGAGCAGAAGGAAAAAAATTAAAAACAAAATCCAAGGCACTTAAGATGTCTTGTTTTAAAACATGATGATAAACACACATCACATTTGCTGAAGATTTTTATGTGAGTAAGTTGGTGTTTCTACAGCACTGGAATGAACCTCAGATCTGCATTTCCCCTTGGTCCACTGACAAGGAATTGAAGGCTGCTTTTAGATTAAGAGATGATACTAAAAAAGAGAAACTGTAGTTCAAAACATCAAGGTCCTGCCTCAGGAAAGATCTCTGCATTGGCAAAGATGAATCCTTTCTGCAGAAAAAGATCGTGGCTATTCTGAGACAAGTGAGAGGTAAGTAGATCCCAATCTGAAGAAAAAAGGAAAAACAAAAGAAAGTAACTATGCAGATAAGCAAGTCTGAAAGAGTTTAAAGGAGGGAAGGAACTATTTGACTGGCTAGTGAAATTCCTACTTTGGAATATCAAAGAAAATTCTTGTTAAAAATGAATGAAATTTGTTTGCCATTTGTTTGTATTTCCTACTGTAATTTCCTTTCCAAGTTTGTAATCAAGTTTTCTTCATTAGAATAAAACTTGCTTTCACTTCATTAACTATGGTCATGAAGGTGATGGAAAACAAAAATACCTCTTAGTATGTCTGAAACCCAACAGAATTTGCACGGTTTTAGTAATTGTAGTAAGTTTTCCGCCAAACTGCAAGAGTAAATTTGGATGATAGTAGTGTCTGTGTAAGGGCAAACTGTGCTCATGGCAACCTGTGCTATACTACCAAAAATCGAGGATGCAGTTACAGACTTCATCTCAACACAGACTCTTATTTCTTTACATTTCTTCCAAAAAGTAACATCCAAAGAGAGTTTAACTTAATATTTCCTGCTCTAGAAACACGTGGCATCTGAAATACATATGTGGCACACATTTGGTAAACATGAATTCTGAAACAGTGAGGACAAGATTTTCATGACTTAAATGCAAGTATGTACCTGAGGTGAATAAATTCCAAGAATATTGTCCCTAGACAAATTATCTATTAAGATGGGGATTATGAAAATGACACTTTGCTTTATCTAAGACCAGACTGATGGCATCATTAGCATTCTTTTATACAATTACTTTCTCAAGGGTAGCTTCCAGCAGAAAGATCATCAAGGACCAGTGAATTACCCAGCTATCTTGGGGTTCACAGTTATTAGAGTTATGTTCCAAGATAAAGGATAACAGAGGAAGCAGACCACCTGTACTATAACAAACCAGTGGGAGGCACCAAGTCAGAATAACAATTTAATAGGGAAATTAAAAAAAACAAACAGGCAGGAAACACTGGGTTAAACTGACAGAGTCAGGATACAAGCTGACACCCTGTCGGTCAGGGTGGCGGTAGCAGGCCGATAAAATGTTGGCTGCAGTCCTCCTGAAGTGGTGGATGTGGTTCTGTTGAAGCAGTGCCCCTGTAGAAGGGTCTGGTCTTCCTCGGAAGGTCCAGTGGTGGCTGTGAAGCTCCTGTCCTCTGGGAATCCAGTGGAAAAGGGTGTCCATGGTGTTCAGAATCCCAGATTATATCCAGGATTAAATGCTTGGTTCCTCCCTCTGGGTGGAGCATCTCATAATGGGACGATGAGTCATGATGCAGGGCATTGATGGGCCCATCAATGAAGATGATAGTCCAGAGGGAGGAAGCAAGGAAACACTGCCCCACCTGGTTTCAACAGTTCATGAGGATGGTAATAGAATACACTGCAACCCAGGATGCCACCCCCATAAATAACACAGACTGTTGAACTAAATGTTCATAAACTTCAACTGGAATTAGGTATAGTGCAGATATCATCCTATCTCACAAAGTCTTGTTATGAACATTTTAAGATTAATTTTGAAGTGTGAAGACATCAGCTCTGAGATAAAAACATTAATGTCTGATACTCGTGCGCCAGTGAAAATTAGGCTCAGTCATCTAAATGGTCATCCAAACTTAAAATGAGCAACTGCTATACATGAGTGACCTGCCTTCTGACAGCTGAAATTTCCACTTCCTCAAACTTAATATATTCTGCTCAAATGAGTATTTATTTTGTACTTGTATTTGAAGCATGGCATGTCTGTATTTAGTCTGCATGCACTGTAGTTTGAAAAGTATGGGGTTACTTTTGGACTGAAGACTGAGATTTTTATAAAGAACGAAATATTTGAATTCTACAATAAAAATAGCAACTTTTTTCAGAAAGGTGATTTAACTTTTTAATTATCATAAGCCCCTTATATTCTCATGGGTGGACACACTAATCCTCTGCAACAAAACTTGAACATTTTCATTGATTCAAACTTGTCAACTGTTATGCCATATAATGTAATGAATTGTTTCCTAACAGCAGTTTTCTGTAAGAGACTGAAACTGAATTGTTCCTCTGACTTCACTAAGGAGAACAGCCCATTTGTAGGGCCTTGTTCTACTAGAAAAAGTAGATTTCAGTAGAAATTTCTTGTAAGGTAGAACTGTTTACAGTCAAAGTGTTATATTTCCTGAGGTTTGTTTTCACTGCAATGTAAAGAGTTGATATCAATTATACTAATAATACTTCTCTTAAGATGTAGCTGGAAAACAGTCTGAATTGAGACCTTTACTAAGTTTTGGTATGGTTCTCAGCTTCAGAGCTAATGAGGAGGAATAGATACCATATAAAAGCTCACTAGAATCATACAATTTTCACTCATTATCATGGGAAATAGTTAACTGTGACATACACAAAATTTTTATGTGCATTAAATTAAAGCACCATAATAAATGAAGGGAAAGATGTATACAACAAATTTTCCTGAAGAATCTCTTGGTTATTAAATTCTCTGTATTGGTTCTGGAGGCTACTGAAAAAGCCTTTGTTCATATCACACATTACTTCTGTAGTGGAGAAATTATTTTTTATCCCTTCCCAAAATGCATCAGCATTTTGAGTTGTATTGTAGGTCACAATTCATTTCTGACTTCACCTTAAAATACTGATTGCCAATGTTCTGAATACTTAATTAAATAAAACAAAACAAACACCCCAAAACCCCAAAACAAATAGTTGAATATACAGCCTTGCACCTTGACTGAAGATACTATTTTTTCTCATAAAATTATGTCTTTTTACATATTATTTTATAATCCTGTAGCTCAGATTTGGGATGTAATTGCCTGTATCCATTGATTTCTGTTTTAGTGTAATTTTGAGTTAACTTGAGACTTTCAACTTTGAGGTTATTTTCCTGAAGCTTTTGACATACAGTATTTAATAACTTAAAGACAAATAAGCAGAATAATTTAGGAAACTTCATGTTGCTTATTTTTCCTACAGATTTGTGTAATCTGCTTGTTTACAAGTATGCATGCCCTCTGTTTTTACCACTAAGTATTTGAATTTCCTGTAAGACCTAACTGTATATACACCTTCAGTGCAAGTAGTGTACAGTACTTTATCCCTATGTCATGAAGACGTGCAATGCCAATCTGAGGCCTAGTGATTGAGTCATGTTGTATGTGTCTATGACATCTGGAGTTGATGCTCTCCTCTGTGCCTACAAAGAGTAAAACTTAAGATGCATGCCGTTATAAGTTGAGTAAAACTTATGTTGTCACTGTCACTATGCTATTGGAAATCAGAAAAAAAAAAGCCCTTTGTTACTAAAGGACACCTTCAGCCATGTAAGTAAGCAGAGAAAAGGGGCCTAAATTCTCTGCAAAGTTTCGGTATAGAACTCTTTTATTAGTACGAAACTGACAGCATGGGCTTTGACTCCCCTAATAGGCAAGGGTTCAGTTACCAAAATTCAGAGAGTTGACATTGATTTTTGTTTCACCTAGAGTGGAACCAAAACTCATTAATTCTTTAAGGAATTTCAGATCATTTTTGCTTTTAACAATTATTATGGATCACCATGCAGTGCAAATGAGATCCCTGTTCACAGATTCACAGATTTACAGATTCAAAGAATATTCTGAGTTGGAAGGGATTAGTCAGGTTTGACCATAGAAAGGAAAAGAGAATAGTAGAAGCCATAAAAGTGATTTGTCTTTACTGTATTGCTAGACTACTAGCTCAGGATCAGGACAAAATGCAACAAGGTAATATGCTCCAGAAAATAACAGAGATTTTCTACCTATATTTCTGCAAAAGGTATGTAACAAGCATTCCGATTCTGTAGAATTTTATCATATGTTTATAAAGAATGGTTATTAATATAACAAAGTTGTACATGGATGCTTGGACATCATGGACAATCAATAAGGAAGGCACAGTGAAGAAGTCTGAAGAACTCTGAAGAACATGGGCTGCTATCTTTCATTCTCTTGCCCCACCTTAATGTACCTTTCCATCTTGATGAGGGCACATGAAAAAACCACGCTTCCCTTCCTAAAAAGGTCATACATAGTTTTAAGACATAGATGTGATAATGTAAAAAAAGATGCTACTAGTAAGGGTACATTAGTAAGCCACTCTTAAAGATCAAGACAACCCATACCAAGCAGTCAGTGAGATCTCCCAGGGGTGATTCCCCTGCAGTGCTTCCTCAGTTCTAGAAACATACATTAGTTCTGAATTAGGTTAACTGAGTTAGTCCTTGTTGACAGATGTGTTCCATCTGGGCAGCCAGCGAAAACACAGTAGAGTTTGTGAAAAATGTGGCTCAAATAAACTGCCAACTAATTGATTGAAATATTCATCAAGGGATATGATTCAGAAGTGATAGGCTCAAGGAAGATCCTGATAGAATTTGTTTTGGTCTTTCCATTCATTTGGAACTCCCTGGAGGTGCCATTTCTGCTGATGAATGACATCTATGTTACGAGCAAAACAAGAAGGCTATATTATTGGCTAGTTGCTCTCAGTTTATCTGCATGGGAATTAGGAGAACATGGCTCGTTACTAGTAGGAAGGAAATCTGTGCAGGAAGGAAATCTGATTACCAATCTGCAGTCAAATTTATGTATAGTGGGTGTTTTTTTCCTTTCACTTGTCTAATATTTTTTTTTTCCCAAAAGGCACTTCTGTAATTACAACAGTGGATAAGAGAGAGGTGTAAGTGGCTGGTTGCGTTCCCATTGAATTGGCTAGAAAAGCTGAATATATTGACTGTATTAGCAGTGAGATAGGAGACTAATGACAGGGACAGGAAATTATTTAAAAGTTATTATTTAAATTTAACTAAGCAAAATAAAATAGGAATAAATAAGAAGGATTCTCACAGATGCTGCTTTTCCCGCTTCTTTGAGTAGTTGACTAAACAGAGTGGTGACATGGGAAGACCTTTAGAATCACAGCATATTTGGATGAGGAAAGTGGATCACTGTCTCTCTGCAGAGCTCACCCATTCAGAACTAGTTGTACTATCAAAGCTTAATTCCTATGTTCAGCACATTACCTTTAGATAAAAAAATTAACTGATTAAAGGATGAAATTCTTGAAACTTTCTGCCAAGATTTCCCCTGTAAATTGCTTCCCTTCCTACCTTCTGTTGTTCAACTGTGAGACTTCACATAGTCTCAGGAATATTGCTTTAAAGAAAGATACCCATTGCTAACTCCTGCTGTTGGATCTGATGAGGCATGGCTCTCTCTAGTTCATCTTTGAACATTGAAGGATGGAGATTCCACAACTTTTGAATTGGTTGTAGAATTCTTTTGTAACCACCCCAAAAATTGGTTACCCACTGGTTTTTTGTGGAAAACAGTTCCAGACCTCCTTATGCAAAAGCCTGTCTGAACTCTTGAGTTTCAGCAGTACCATCTTTCTGAAATGTGTAATAATGACACATGAATGATTTCTGGTAAATACAAAATGTCCTCGAGGAGAACTTATGACAAAGCTAGAAAATTAAAGATATATGACCTCTTCCCACTCACCAGCCTTATAATATTTTATTTTCATGACACTTCATAATTATCATTTTGGAACAAATACTGATTATTTTATTCCACAAGATGCTTCTTCTCCAGTAATGTGTGCAATAAGTTCAGGCTTGGTGAAAGAAAATTCAAATTTAACATAAAAAAATTTCCTGGCCATTTGAATAAGAGCCAGTTCTGTGCATAATATAAATAGAATCAGCTTTCCATCTTGGCTTCTTTCTAAGTGCTCGTTGATGATGGCTTATAATGACAAGTCTCTCCTTCAAAATTTGCTTTGTCCCATCTATGAGGAATTTCACACCAAGAACTAGGGAAGGCCAAGTTAAGATATACAGCATTGCTGTAACACTGAAGAAAGTGTTGAAAGCTGAAGCTCAAAAAAATTCAACAAGAAAAGTTTTGCAACATATATTTTGACAAGTTCTTTTAATTAAGCTCCTCTTAGGGGCAGTGAAGCAAAAGTCTTCCATTTGAAGATAGTATTCTATTTTTTAATTTTTTTTTTAATAACAAAAGGAAAAGCTGCCTTTGGGCTCAACTTCCACTTCGACTAAAACCAATGATTACCACTATTGGCCTTGAATGAAACGAATGTGCCTTTTAACTTGCTCCAAAAAAAATGTATTTACAGCCACCAACGCTCAAGCTTGTAGTGCTGTTAGCCATGCACAAACATCCAATATCTATCTCTTACTCATTGTGAACTATAGCAAGGTTTATTCATAGAGACATTTATGCTTGAATCATATGTAGCTTTTACCTTAGGAACACTATAGCTTTAAATGTTTCCCTTAGATTTGTGCACAGCCTGAGTCATAAAGTAAAGCTTCTGGGATGACACTTCATCACTGAAAATTTACTGGAGCTCTGCTCTTGACCTTAATTTGTGTGCAATCAAGGGGAATTCTAAAATCATAAATGTGTCTTCTTCAAGCTCTATTTGTGTCAGTAAAGATGCTCTACTTCTGGGTGCTCATTACTTTTCTGTAACTTTGAAAATATCATGTGCGTCCTAATCTGCTTTAGAAAATTGGTCAGGATTAGCTCAAACCTCTTTCATTGGTGGGTTAAATTTTTAAATCTAATTTTACCTGATAGTATTCAAATGAGCTCACATTGGTTTTTCCATTGGTGGAAGGAGCAGGAATTGAAAGCACAAAGGATGGACACAAAACAGAATAATTATTTAAAAGGTGGATAATTGGCTTTGTCCGAAGAAGACAAAGATTTGAGAGGGAAGTCTTTGAGTAAACACGGAGAAGCTCTTACCTGAAATAAGACTGGATCAATCCATTATTTATCTTCACCTCCAAGAAAGCCAGGACTGCCTCCCCACCATTCTCCCCAGAGGTATTACAAGCTAAACTTTTACAGTTCCATCCCACATAACACTCTATCTGTGCCTACAAAGGTATTGTGAATTCCAAAATAACCTGTAAAAAATACAGTGGAAATGACCACCTGTATATCTAAAAATAAAAAAAAAACAACCATAAAGTACAACATCAGCCTCACACTGGCAATTTATACTGTGAAAGTCTGGAAATCTTAAAATCCAACTCACCAAATGAACAGTCTTCATATCAGAATAGACCAGATATTAGTTAAAGGTATTTAAGCACCTAACATCTATTAAGTCTATGTGTAACATACATTTGCTGATGACCTCAAATACTGTTAAAGACTATCTTCTACATTTCCAGAGGGTATATTATTTGCAAGTGTGTATATGTGCACACACATGCATGAGAAAGAGAAATAAGGAGACATACACATATCTTTCCAGCACAGCACAGCAATCATAACAACGCGTTAAATTTTTTAACAATATACAGGGGAGTATGAACAGGCATAGAATTAGTTTCTTGCATTACGACTTGATACTTGAAATTTTAAGGATTATACTACAATCAAAAGTAGTTTGTTTGAGAGTTCAAGGATTGCCTGTGAGATTGCCACACTCTTATATTCAAATTCTTCTTCAGTGTCCTCTGAAATGTCATTTTATAACCTTATGCCATTTTTTCCCCTATCACCCATGGAATCTAAATTGGCCTTATATTAATGTCTCCTTACCCATGAGCTATGTTTTCAAGCAGATTGGGTGATACAGCTAATGGTTCTTTAGCAGATAGTTCTTCCATAATACCAGTGACTCTAAGTTTCATTGTTACTTTTTTTCCAAAATCAGACAGGCCTTAAAGAAGCAGAATAAAAGACACACATGTTTGCAAACACACATATCCCCTTACACTCTGGTTTGTCAAAAGTGGATTGGCCCAAGTTCAAGAGTCATTCTTGAAGCAGAACCTCTTTTAATCACATTCCATACAGCTGAAGAGCCAATCCAAGCATGTAAGTGAATGCTACCAGAGGTTTTTAATCCAGATAAAACTTCTCCAGAAAAAAAAATAGAAACTTACTGAAATACAAAGACGGAAGTATACCTCTGAAGTACAAGCTACTCTCATCAGAAGTCAGATTTTTTTCTTTTATTCAGCTCTATATCCACTACTAAAAATAGGCCCTTACTTCTGACATTGTCAAGGAGGCTTTGAGATGTAAGAATCAGTACTACGGCAGACTAAGTACCTACAACTGTCTCACTTGGTGAAGGATCCTGAACTACTTCATTCTTATGTCTGGAGACTGAGACCACTGAAGTGAGAACCAGGAGATAAAACTGGGAGGTTCAGGTTTCACCAGCTATCAGAAAATTACCTCCCAGGAAAATCGAAGTTTTTTAAATTATAGTTTCTTGCCCCTTGTAATTTCACTAGCCAGTAGCTAGATATTAAAATACATGGACAGCTAGGTATCTTGCCAGTGTACAAACAGAGACAAGAAATTATTTCTTACACTAAAACACAGTCCTTTTTTATTTACACACATACACACATAGAAGAAGCAGGCATGAATGCATCTATTAGATATCTTGTCCCTCCCTCCCTGCCTCCCTCCCAGAGGGGTGATTTCAGACTAGTGTCACAGCTTTCATAAACTGATGCTAGGACATGTTGACCTGATTTAAAAAGCTTAGGGCTAAAAATCCTGTTCTTGCTGAAAAAGATGCTAGTTGTTACTTTCTGAATAAAGATTTCTGTAAGTTCTTCAGATAAACCACAAGAAGCTTCACGAGGAAGCAGGAATAGTATCAAGGACTTGAAAAGTTTTTGGGAAGTACATGTTTTTTGATAGAGATGCATAGATTATTCCCAGAAGCCTCTGAAGCAGTTTCTCTTTGCACTCTGAAACCAAAATACATCTTGAAGTTAGGATTGATCTTACCCCTTCATAACTTTTCTCCATAATATAGTTTTATTTTCAGACATAAAGTCAGCAAGAATAATTTTGCTACACTATGGGCCAACTATGCCTAGAGAAAAAGGTCCATGCTATATTCACAAGATTACAATAGTAACCATGACATGATCTTCAAACTAGATGGAGATTGCATTTACACAGATGAAAGAAGAGTGCTATCAAGAAGAAAAACAGTGATGTTCAGATCATGCCTTCCTTGTGCAAATGGAAATATGGAAGAATAGTACCTTAGGAGAATTGATATAAATGTGAAGGTTTAGCATCTATAGATAAATGACAGCAAATATAGAGAAAGTTGGGGAAGTTTGGTAGAAAAAAATGAAAGAAAGAACAGAGATAGCTCAAGTAAATGAGGTAAAGATTTTTATGGACAACAGAGGAAACACTAGAATATTATCATAGGCAATATGCTAAAACAGGATGTGAGAGGAAATAATTTAGGGTAGGAAGTAAAGAGAAAAATAAAAAGCAAGAAATAGTTAAATATACACTACACAGACAGCTAATTAGCAGAAGTTTGAAAGAGGGGGGGGATGTCCTCAGACACTCCTGAGTTAGTCAAAATTTGAGTTGTGAAGAGGAAATACTCTTTTCCCTGACTTGTCTGCTTCTAGAGGTCACCACACAGTTTTCAACTGTCTCTTAAAGCCCCACTAGTGATGACACTTTATGGTCTCTCACACTTTTTCTGTGTTTTCTCCCTCAAAATTTTTCTCTGTTGCCTCCGTAAGTCTTCTTTCTGTGCCATGCTGCAGAGGCCATAGGACAACCATAAATCAGGAAGCAGGAGTTTAAATTAGATGCAGAAGGTGAAGGGAAGCCACTATAATGATTTGAAGGAAAGCCATCCTATAAATGTGTGGTAACACTTATCTGTTTTAAAAGTCAGCCTCCTGCTGTTCACATTTGTATTTAATTTGCAAACAGTAGGCGGAAATTTGGAACTTGTAGACTTTCAGTTCCTCCTGATGTGCTGCATGTTTTAGCTGAGGAAACACTTATCCAGACTGACAGAATCTTCCTTAGCTGAAGGTCAAAAAAAGAGTGTTGAAGGAGATGCCAATGAAAAACACAGATACCTTAGCCTATAGACTGATTCCAAGTGTTCAGCTCCAACTAGTGTTTCAGGAGCTATTTTTAATATGACTAGACCAACTGTAGCACTTACAAATCTCAAAAGCATGACATTCACCATGTACTCAAGTACCCTTTTTTACATTTCCATAAATGTTAATAAAAGTTATTTAATATAAAAAGTTATTTTATTATATTGTGGATAATGTTTTTTCACCTGAGTTTTATTTTAACTGCTTTTCTCTTTTTCAGCTTCTATTTTTCAGCATAGTCAAAAAAAAAAGCTTCCATCTTCAGTTTTTCCTTGCAGTTATGTAAGCTTTCCTCCTCCACTAAACAGAGTGCAGTATTTTGAAACCATGAGTTTGTTCTCCTGCACAGTTATTCACTCCCAGCAAAATTCTAGTGCTGGGAAAAGGACAAACATCACCTACATGAAGGTGTGTCTCTCCTACTAGTTAGGTATCCCAATAGAGTTCCACACTTTTCTTTCTAAAATCTTCTGATGCCATTATTCACTGAGGTGATCAGTCTAAGAACAAAATTGAACTCAGGAAGTCTCTACATCTTGGTTGCTGGAAGCTAGGAGGGCAGAGTAGGAGAAGCGTTACTGCCTGTGCCCCATTCTTCTGTTACTCTCTTATGACACACTAATATGATCTACAGACAAGAAACCATAGGGTAGTGAGAGTTACAGTCATTCCTGCTATAAGTTCTAGAGTATACCAGATGTTGCAACTTCATTAGCCTCCACTGCCGTGAGAATTAGAAGTCTCTAATCTACTTTTCTAATAAACAGGAAAGGAAAAAATAATCTAAAAATAACAGTCTTCTAGACCTTTTTTGCAATAATTAAAACCAAACCAACCAACCAAATGCTCCCACAAACCCTCAGTTGTGACTTCCCTTTCATGTTAGGCAAAATTTAACAAGAAGTATACATCTAGCCAAGTAGAGTCACTTCTGAAAAGAGACATAACTGAGTTCTAGCAACTTATGTGCTGGACTCACAGCCCTACAGGAATCCCAGCACAGTGGAAGTCTGGAATACATTTATTAACTCTTCAAAAAAAGTTTTTCTTTTGGACTGAGATTAAGCATTATAAATTTAGCCCCAACATAATAGCTTTGCACTGTTTTAAATGGAGGGTGGAGTGGATGGGGAAAGAGTTGGAGGAAGGGCAGGGAGGACTAGAACAGCCCTGGAAACTTCACTTGTGGCAGTAACTTAGCTGCTCTCATTCCTCACTATGAAAGTACTTGAAAAGATTTAATGGCTAAAACACAAAATAGATTGATTCTTAACAATTCTTTTGAGTACTCTATAATCAGTCCCTGCTATGAGAGATATGTACAAAATAGACATTCCAAATCTTTTTAGTAGGAAGCTTCAGAGAGCTGGAAGTTATAGTCAGACTCCATGGTCTCCCATCATGATGTAGACAACACCAGGATCTCCCAGGTCACCAGGAACCCAGACTCAATCAAGTGTGAGTACTGTAGTGTCACCTAAATTCTTCAGGATGCCATTCAAATCATTCTCATCAGATTCCTGTATCTATGCTGAAGGACAGACCCCAGGAATCATAGAAGACATGGCTTTGCTTATATAGCACTGTATGACCATATGATTTGGCAATAAGTCAGGTGCAAGGGAGAACTAACCTACATATTTTCGCTCTTCACTGGCTAAGGGAGCGAGGCTGTGCCCTCTTTCTTTTCCCAGCCCCAAAATTAAGCATCACCGGAACACAAGCTCAAACCGTTTCTAGATATCTCTTCCAGCTTCCACAATATGAAGATGTTTATTCTCTTCAGTATCTCCCTTTCTTCTCTTATTGCACCTGGCAATAATGTAGATTAGACTGGTCTAAACCTTCTACTAGTTTCTTCCACATATATTTGGACTAAGTAACTGTCATCAAGTTTGATATTTTTAGCATAATTATAAGCAGAACTTCAAAAAAACCAGTGCTCTGAGGAGAAAGAAAGAAAGGACCACTGTGAAGAAAGCTCTCTTTCCTCTTGAGTTCTTCGTTTGGCACTAATAAGAAATTAAAGCAGAAGTGAATTCTTTAATAAGTAATGAATTTGTACATACATGTATCTGGAACAGACATTTGGAAAAAGCATAAAAATATTATTTCAGCATGAAATATATCTTAAAGATGTTTCTAAAGGGAAATATGGGGTTGTAACTTGTAATTAGGTAGTAAGTTTACCAGAGAGCAGAAAAATGTCTTATAGAGGGGCAGAGAGAGAGAGAGGTTTTGCATAAGATGAATTTTTTTAAATAGAATGTACTTTTAAGCCACATTATACTGTAAGGTAGTGTCCTGTGCAGCACATATTCCATGTGATTTGAAATGACTGTATAATATGAATGCCTATATCCTACATTGCTCCTTATATTCATAGATCTCAAAGTAAATTACAGAAGAGAAATATTCATATTTCATGCCTGAAAAGCACTGATGGTTCAATAATTTGCTCAAAGTTTGTAAATTGCTGGCAAATCAAGAAGACTATTCTTATTCTTAACTCCAAACCATTGTCCTACATACCAGAATATTCTACATGTCCCTGGATTTTGAACAAAAAAGGAACTTCTTAAATGTCTACATCTTTATTTTACTGTTATGATTGCATTCTCAGCATTATAGTACCTGACCAGATTTACATTATTTAGAAGTACAGCAATCCTCCAGAAGATAGGTTTGAGACAATAATCCCATTTGTAGCCTGGGACACAGATTATTTACTTATCAAAGCATCCAATGTGGAAAATCAATGACAAAAGTGGAACAAAACTTTTTTCTTGCAGTTCTTTGAAGTTATTTGTCTACCAGCAAACAGCTGCTTTCTGAGATATGTCTGTTTGTTTCTCAGGTTCTTGTTTTTTTCAGTACTGAACAACACTAGGTAAAACTGTGAACAGGACTGCATCATGATTAGCAGCATATTGGAAATTACAGCATTATCATAACAGTATATAGATTAAACAAAAGCATGATCATCACAGTACATCCTAGATAAATTCATCTTGAGGATTTCAGAGCTTGTAACCTTAAAGTCTTAATTTATTGAAATAAGGCAAAGCATATAACAATGTCAGCAGTGCAGGTCGTATGCCAATATGTTAAATCTCTCAGAAGTACAGATCAGCACATCTATCAACTCACATATATTTTCACCTTTATGATTTTAACTGCAGGATTTTAGACATAGAATGAGCAAAAACCTTGAGTCATCTTCAACAGGGTCACAAAATTTTTAAAACAAAAACAAATAAAGAATAGGAAAAAAAGTAATTATTAATATGAAAACATTTTTTTAAATGCTGTAGTGCTGATTTAACCTAGTAAAAGGTCCATCTATTTTGCAACATCCATCCATATTAACAGTGAATTCAATATTGGAGTGCACTTGGAAGAGCTGGGAAGGAGCTCATGCAAAGAAACAGTAAATTGAACATATAAAAATATACTCTGGTAATATGTACACGGAAGAAAGTTGCATGCAAGAAATCCATACAATTCTGTCCACAGACTTTGAGAAAATCTATTAATCAGGATGATTCAGATGCATCTTGAAAATAAACTCTGTGTTTAGGCATATTTTCCACATTATTTTATGGGAACGTAAGAATGAATCAGGATTAAACTTTTCTTCTAATACGGTCCAGACTATCAGGGTTAATAGGTCTTGCATAACTTCAAGGAATCACACACATCAAATACTAAAACATAATCACTTTTTAGAGTATGAAGTTCTCCTAGCATTAAAAAAAAAAAAAAAATCAATTGCATGGTCACAGGAAAAACAGGAACAAGAAACTGTGGGATAAAATTTTTATGCTTTTTATATAAAATTTTACAACATTTGCAAAGAGTGAAGGAAATATCTTGCCAATTATATAATATCATCACACTGTAGACTGAAATATAGAACACATTTAAGTTTAATAAAGCTCTCTGATTTCAGTCAGCACATACTGCATATTCTAAAAGTTATGCCCAAAAAATATGTCTACTTTTTATTAGTTTAACACAAAAAGTGAGAGTGGATATATGACATGTCTGCAGAATTAGATGTATTGACCTCCATGGATGACTGGTTATCATCTGTAGAGTTTTCATAACCCTTTTCAGAGAAGAACATTAGGCTTTTGTCAATAAAGTAAAAAAATTAAAAGAATTTTGAGTGTTAATTTTCACCAGGAAATTTAGAGACATTTTTTAACTTATTACACAGTCTGAGATCTGGAATTTGACTTCCAAAACTACCTATGAATTGTTCCTAGTTTAAGAAGATATGACATTCACCAGCAGATCAAGAGGGTTTTAATTAATTTTCCATAGTAGGCAACTTTTAAAGTGAATGTTGTAAAAACATTCAGGGAGAAAGTTTGGCCTTTTATTTGCCTCTAATGGACTAAGTTTACTTAGCTCCAACTCTTTTGAACTCAGTGATGTTTTTTTATCTGAATTCTTATGTAAAGCAAGGACCCTTCTTTGTCTGGAAGTCAGTGACAGATATTTATAAAATCATAAAATCATTAAATCAAAGTTTTTATTTCTTTAGAAATACCATGCCTAAAACCTCATTGTGGTACATTTCACTAACAATGTTTAATTTGCTGCACACTGGCTTCAAACCATTGAAACAACAGAAATTATAGTGATGCAAAAATTATGAATTTTATCCAAAAGACTGAGGTAAAAAATCAAACTCTTCTCCCTGGTTCTTAGAAATACATTATCATAATAATGCAAACCCAGTCACAGGAAAGGTTCAGATAATGTGAAGATGAGTTTCACAGAAGATAACCAGTTGGTAAGAAACTTCTCAAGTTCTCTCATTTTTGCTCTTTCTACCTAGTATTTTCCTTCTCCTTTTCTTTTGTATTAATTCAAAGTTGATTATCATGATTGAGAGAAGCAATAGAAAAGGGATTTCCAGACGACTGGAAATCTGATGCCGTTTGGTACAGGGAAGACAATTAGCAGATCTGATACTTTCTCCTTTAGTTATGAATGTTACAACTTGCCACCAGTCAAAGACTGGTGTTTGTAAAGTTTTGTCCCATGAATGGAAATGGACACTTTAAGATTAAACAGTGTGCTTTTTGAGTTTTAATTAACCATCAACTTAAGGTCAGTGTAGAATTTGACAGGACTTAGAAACACTATAAAATGTTGGTATCTGATATTACCTTTCCGCAATATCACAATCAGGGGGTTATTGCAGCCAAAGGAAAAAGACAACAGGATTTTTAGTACATTTCTCTATACTGATCTCAACAATGTAAGACCATCTTTATGTAGCTCTGCCAATTTGCTTATTAACAGGAACCAAAATAAATATATGTATTACTTTACTCTCAAATTCTCATTAAATAGTTGAGTTTTCAGATGAAAAATCTTTCAGATCAGCATTAAGTATAGCAATTAGCACCCTTTTCATATTAATTGTTCACCTGTTCTGTTGACTGAATCATACCCTGTTTAAAGTCAAATGAAAAAGCTAGACAAACTTTTACAGAGCTTAGATTTCCTCCAATATGTCTTTGTCTCTCAAGACTCAGTAGTAACTTTTTCATTCGTTATGATCAGAGATTAATATTCATTTGGAAGCATAACTCTTACCCTAATAAATGTTTAAGATTTCTCTTTTTTTCATAGAATCACAGAATCACTTTGTGGTGGAAGCGATTTTAAAGATCTTCTAGTTCAAACATCCCCCCTGCCAGGGGCAGGGACACCTTCCACTAGACTACCTTACTCAGACCCCCATCCAATCTGGCCTTGAACACTGCAAGGGATGTGGTATCCACAGCTTCTCTGGGCAACTTGTTCCAGTCCCTCACCATCCTCAGATTAGAGATTTTCTCCCTAATATCTAACATAAACCTACCCTCTTTCAGTTTAAAATTATTACCCCTTGTGCTATCACTACATACTCTTGTGAAAAGACCCTCTCCAGCTCTCTTCTAGATTCCCTACGGATCATCTGTATTAGATGTCTGAGAATCAGTTCTCAAAAAAAAATCCTAAGCAGCACAGTTAAGGTCCTCCTAGAAGCCCAAATGGTTGGAAAAAACCATGGAAAGATATTTTTTATATTCCTTTTTAGGAATAGGTTGCTTAAAATAACAAAATATTAATAATTCCTTATTGTGATTATTAAGTAAGATCTTAAATATTCACTTCCTTTGGACTTCACTGGACTTATGAAACAGCAGTCCATTTCTCCTAATAATGCAGACAGCCAGGTCTGCAGTTTCTCATGGTCACAGATACAAATATCTGAAATGACTGAGTCACATTTCCTATCAACAGGAGATTAGAAACCAATAAGCAGTGCAATCTAAATACCATCTCCGTTGTACTGTTGCAAATGCTGTACCTTGTACAGCTGATAATCAATAAAGAAAGCCAATATACCTTCTAAACACTATTAACAAATATTAACTCCAAATGCCCTTCTGACAGATTTTTACAAGACAGTCAGGGGTTAATGAGCTCTGGGGATTCCAAGCTAAATCCCATCTTTTTTTAGTACTTCCATTATTGTATTCCTTTCACTTTTCCCTGTGTATTCTTCTTTTCCCCTTCTGAGAAATATTCTTTAGAAGTAGGACATGAGATACTGATTCATTGAAAATAAGAGCAAAGTTATTATAATGTTACAATGAAGGGACGTTCAAGAGCTGCCTCCTTTGATAATGGATCTGCTGTTTCCATTGAATTTAGCATATGCCTCCAAACTTGTGATCTAGAAACTTTCAGGAGCTCTGAGAACAACTCTGGTTCTAAATCACCTGCGTTGCCCTGAATTGAAAACACTAATGTGGACTCAAGAAACCTTGGAGATATAATTCTGGATACAAGACCCAGTCTGATAACCGTGTAATAGTCCTTTCTCATTTTTTATGTTTCATTGCCCAAGGTCCTACTGATGCTCGAAATAGTCTGTAAGGCCAATATATTAAGTATTGAGAAGAAATAGTGTGAGAGGTCACAGAATACAGATGTAGCATCAAAGTCTTTCCTATATACACATGCTTTTGAAGTAGATATCTCCAGATAAAATTTAGCACTTAGGCATACACAATTACTCCCTATGGGATGTAAATCTCCAGCATTTCCTTTCTCCAAACACACAAGGAAAATTCTTGTGCATTTGGTAAAACTTTTTAGGGCTGATACAACAATATTTTAGGATAGTTAACAGATGGAAGATGAAGAAGAAAAAAGTAAGTTAGAAATTAGCAAGCACTTGGATCTCCTTAGAGGGTCTATCTGTGTCCTGAAAGCCCCATCTCCAGTCTCCGGCTGTGGAAACACCAAGTATTTTTCCCCACCATGTGTGTTTGATGTACATACTCACTGCTTGTGCCATGGAAATTATGGACTTAGACATGAGATATTATGGACTTAGATATGAGACATGTTCATATGAAAAGGAATGTTTTCATGAGCGTATCTAGGGGTTGTGACCCATAAGACTAGGAGGTATGTGGCTAAAGGCTATTTTGATTCTACTCGTCTTTACTTAGAGACATTTCAAAGTTCATCTTGAACATATAATTAGTTTTTTGATGTATAACCTCGTCTATCAACTTTACTATGTGCTATTCTAAGGAATGTGGCTTTTCTCATCTGTTTCTGATTTTATTGCACTCTCTGAGATGAAAGCTGAACAGCTAATTCCCTGACTTCCTTTGAATGTTGGCTTGAAACATTTTTGCACTCTATTTTGTCATTTACCCATATAATTCAACTTAAAAAGAATAAACCAAACATGTGCTGTACTAGTTATTGTTTTTCTTATTCTGTAAAGCCCTAATGTTTGCAAAAGGTACTGTAAATCAATAATAATATTATTTGGCACTTAAATAGTGTTTATTATGCTAAATGTGTTTCACAATCATCCATCCCAATTAATTAATGATAATTACTGAGTCAATAAGAAAACATCAATATTTTATATTGAGGCAGGAGGAAATTTTTCTCACTATCAGAAACCACATTTCCAGTAGTAACATCACGTATGGCAGGTCTGTTCAGGAGAAACCCATGGTCTTTCTATGTTATCCCTGTACACTCCACAATGAAAACCTTGATGTATAACTTGAATATTGTTGTCATGACATGGAATGTTTTTTAACCTGCAATTTCAGTGCTAAAGACATCTGAGAACTATCAAGGATCCCTCTGCTATGTGCTTTAATATGCATTAAAACTATTGCATGATAGCCGTAGTTCATTATTTGTTCTATATCACGCTACCAGATTTTGAAGATGATTTCTTCTTCTGTTTTCCTCTATTCCAGATGGTTTTGTTTGTACTTTCCATTTATAGTTTTTCTTCCCACCCCCAGGAAAACTTTCCATTACCAGTGGAAATGAGTGACTGTAAATACTCCAGGGAAGGAAGCACAATACTCTGGTTAATGCACAGGAGTAGGAGGCAAAGGATCTGGGTTCTATTCCCAGCACCAGTGAAAATCTTATATAATTTTAACACATCATCTACTTTTTGTACCTTAATTTCCTTGCTAGTAAAAGAAGACAACACTCTCTTCATCCTCAACCCCTCCACATTTCAATGATAAATTTACCACATTTTGGGGGGTTGATTCTAATTTAGGAATTAATTTCCAGCATAGATGGCAGCAGAAAGTCATAGTGATGGACAACCATCTATGTTTGTCAAACAAAAGAGAAAGCCTCCATTTTAGTGTGATGGCAACATAGCAGATATCTCTGAAAAAAATACATCACATTACTGAATAAAGTATAAGTGGAAATTGTTCCTATTTGTACGATTTGTGATGAGTGAAAATTTTCCAAAATTGTTAATGACTAGTCAACAGTATAAAACAGAACAAGTTTCAAGTGCTTTGAGTTTCTCTGAAGAGGAGTTATTCTTCTGATACATTGGTTTCCGTATAGTTCCCAATGAATTGTGGCATCTCACAAATTTCTAAACTGATATTTAGAAATTTCTGAATTTCTAATCCTCACTTGAATGGTGAGCGCAATCTTCAGAAAATAAAGGATTAAAAAACATCTGAGGCAGCCTCTTGCTTACTTTCCTTGCCTGCTCAAGGAGGCCTTTCTTTGTTTACTATGTTTTGTGGTTCTTTTGGTTCAGTTCAGTTTGGCCATTTACTTCTTTCTTTTAAGGAAAAGAATACTGTATTTAGTTACAGATCTTTCCATACACCTCTCTTTTCATTCTAAAAACTAAGTGCCTTAAACAGCTATTCAGTAAGGTGCTATTCAGTACAGTACTATTCAGAAAATTCCTGCATTAACTAGTGCGACTGCCTCCATTTCCAGAAACAAAGCAAGAACCAGGCACTCCACACACTGAGTAACCAGCTCTTTTGCAGATGATGTTTTAAGTTACTTTCCAGTGCCTAAGGGACAAGACATGTTGAAAATAAATCTTCAGAAAACAGCTGGCTCCAGGTTTAACACTGTGATACCTCAAAGCAGTGTATGCCTGTTTTGAATGCACACTTACAGCACATTCCGGGCTAGGTTCATTTCAGTCCTGCACTACATGCCCATTTTAAGTATGTCCAGCATGTCAATTCACTAGCTTGCAGGCTTGCTGTGAGTAGTGATAGCGATTAATGCTGTCAAAGGAGCCCTGATCCCATCAAGTCTAGCCAAACAGATGACAGACCTACAACTAGCCCTGGAGGAAGGAAACTGTAAGCACCACATTTTGTGCATGCTTGTGTGTTTTCATAGTGTCCCCACCCGCTGAGACAGACAGAATGTATTGAATGATTTGTACAACTTGATCCCTGCTTCAGAAAACCTTTCACACTCCAAAGGAGGCAATGATCACAACAGAAAGCAAATCCTGAATATAAAATATTATCACTATAAATTCCAGAGAGAGAGATTATTAAAATTTCCAGCTGTAGAAATGTAGCTATTAATCATTCCCAAATTAACCTTATGCCAGCTAAATTATTATGAGTTCCCCTGTAAATTAAATTGTTATTAGTTCCACACTCTTGATATAGACATCAGCATTCTCAAAAAAAAAAAAGGAAAATCCACTGGTTTCAATTTACAGAGGAGTTTGGAGGGAAAAAAATACTCTTACTTGATTACAAAAGAAAAGCCACTTCACAGTATAGTATCACAGTAATTGTAGCCATATATCATAACATGTCATAACTCTAGGACAAAGCTAAGCTGCCTTTCATCTGCAAAAAGCTAAGAACGCAGGCAGAGGAAGCTAAGTGGTGAGGTCATGGAATCTTTTCCCAGATTCCACTAGAGAGCAGTATTCTTTTGTACAAAGCAGGTAGGTTATTATCTGCAAGGCAAGCTGTGGGGAATCTCTCTCGCTGAAAGATTCTGTGGTCATCTATAAGAACTTTGTGATAATTCTGTAGCATCATAAGTCCAAAGTTAATAGCAGACGAAACATCCACAGCAGTGGTTTCTTACTTCTGTACTGCTTGATGTGGGTAGTTTTCTTGTAAGGTTTTTTTGTTATGAGTTGATTATTCTGAAAAAAAAAATAAAAAAATAAAAAAAAGATGCTAATAGGCGTCTAATGGACTCAGTTTTCAAGAAGAATCAACTCCTGTATATCTACAATGAACTAAGACTCTAACCATCTGCCTAATAATAGAGTTGCAAAAATGTAAAAAAAAAGATGGATATAATGCAGAAAAATTTGAACATCTTTAAAATACACCAGACTTAATAACAAGCAGATCTGATGGTAAACTGTGGGGGAATAGATGGAAGTGAAAATCCCTGCTGCTACAAAAATCTATGAAGGCATTTTAAAGCTGCTCTAAAAATATAGCACTAAAAATATAACCCTACAGGCAATTTGCTAATACCTACTTTGCAGATGACTTAGCAGTAGAAGACAGAGAAAGAAGTCTCTGATTCAAAAACGCAGAATTTATAAATGCTTTTGTTATATAAATGTCTTTCTAACCTTATGTCCTGATCACATGTAAACAGAAATCAGGGAACAAATAGTTTTAGACTGCCTTAGTTGCTTGATAAGCATAAAACTCCTGGGTAATCCATTTACTTTTCCCCTGAGAAGGAAATTAATATGTCTGTCAGGCAGCTGGGTTCAATTCTGTTTTCAGGGCAAAGGTTTGTTTCTGGTGGCAATCAGCAACTGAAATGTTTGTCCCTGTTTAGGGATCACAGAACCATTTTTATCCAATTATGCTCAGGGATTGTCCCCCCACCCTTGCATGCGATTACTGCTTTTGGTTTTACACCGTCCTGAGCTCTAGTCCCAGCCAACAAACACGTTGGGCTGGGGACAAAGTGGGAGGGAAAAGAGCTGGTATGATATAATAGTAAAAGCAAGTTCACTTTGGAGCAAAGGTAACACTAAAAAGTGCATGTTTTGTGCATTTTAATGCAAGCAAGTCTGTGGTTTTTTCAGTCAGATTTGGGGTATTGATTTCTGTGCTTTGTGATTTGTTAGTGGTTGTAGATGGTAACACGGTAAATTTCTCTCCACAAACATCCCAGGCTCCCACAGAGAAAACAAATTAACACAAGACTGAAAGAGTAAAAGGTTGGTTTTAAACATATGATAACAGCAAATTTAGGTATTTGAGCAGTCAGGTGTGTTGGGGAAGCAAAGCCAGCATCTCCCCCGGTACCTACCAGCTTGACAGATGGTTAGATCAGGACTCTTCAGTCCCGCAATCACTTAACTGCACTTACTAAAATCACTCGCTTTATTCACTAGGTCCCTCCATCATGCATGCAGTCCCGCCAGGTATGTAAATTTTCCATCACCAGATGTGGAGAGCTATTAGCAAGTTCCTAAACTTTTCATAAATTCTCTCCTTGAATGGACTCTGATATCCACCAGGACTGTGCAAAAAAGTCTGGACTTAAAATAAACATGGAATTCACAAAGCAGAGGGTTAAAACTTGTGTGAGCAAGAAAACGTGTAAAAGCTATTTTTGGTGATCAATTTTTTTCCAGTATTCAGCCTCTATGATTCTAGCATGAGCATAGGAGTCCTGTATGTAAATGCACCAATATGGAGCCACTTACATGGCAGCTTTATGCCTCCACACTCCTAAATGAAAGTTGGACCTCTGTTATTCCTCATTGCATACTGCTGAAGTTTTACTTTGGCTCTTATACAAAGGACGAATTTATATTATTTTCCTCTTACTATTTCTGGTATTACACTGCTTTGCTAGCCTGTGCAATCCAATGGTTTGGAGAAAAAGAGATGGGATGGAAAGTGTCTGTACAAATATGAACAATGTATTTCCATTGTTTTAAAGACAAGTGACTGCATTTCCTTTTCTATTAGAGTCCCCAGAGTCCACCTCTGTTATAGAAGTTTCTGACTTGCAATATTGGTACTTCACAAGAATGGATGACTGTAAGCAACTTACAGAAGTTGAGGGTTGGGGGGTTTTTTATTAAAACTACAAGAGTACCACTTATCCCACTAATGATGATAAATCACTGGTAACTTGATAAAACTACTGGTAATTTTACGAAAATGTTGTACTGCCTTAGCCAAGAGTCTGATGCATGAGACTTTGTATTCATGATGCAAGCCTGAAAAGTCACTGGTCTGCTCTGATCAAGACCAGCTGTTTGTTTCACAATTTCATAGTTCATTTTTTAACCAAAAAAAGACAGACGAATAATTTGCACTAATGCTGGCACCCACCTTGCTCAAGAGGCAGGGAAGAAATGAGACTGCAGCAGAAACTAAGGCTTTTTTTGGAGTTTAGTAAGACCTCTTGTTTAACAAACTAATTTGACTGTATCCTCATGTACCTTTGCAGTCCTACTCAGTATGATGTTGTTCAGGTTAGGGAAAGACTGTCTGGAGCACAGGATCAGCATAGGTCTCTGAGTACTAAAGCTTACTTCATAGGGTTTTCTGTAAGATTCCGTCTCATGTATGTTTTGTTTGGTTGGATTCTCTGCTTGCTTAAGAAAATATATTGCTCTCCATGAATTGTGATTCCTTAAAATTAGCACTGAAAATATCTTTTTATATTCCTTATTCCATAAAATAAATCTGGTGTGAAGTTACCTGGAAAATATTTGAAAATATATGAAATCATAGCAATATTTCATATAATATATAAAGTTCATATAAAATGAACTTTCAGAAATTTGTATGTTCTAATTCAGTGTTAAACTAAGCTTATAAAAATTTCCACAAACTAAAGGCCTGTTAGTCTCACTTCAGTGCCTGGTAAATCTATGGAGAAAATTATTCTGAGAGTACTGAAAAACACCTGAAGGACAACACAGTAATTGGTCAGAACCAGCACAGCTTCTTGAGAGGAAAATCCTGCTTATCAAACCTGATTTCCTTTTATGACAAGGTAATCCACCTATCTGATCAAGGGAAGCCAGTTGATCTTTTCAGATTTCATTAAAGCCTTCGATACTGTCTCTCACAGGACCCATCCATCACACAGCTGGATAAACACATCATGGGATGGATGAGCAACTGGCTCACGGGTCAGGCATAAAGGATTATAGTGAATGGGGTGACATCAGACTGGAGACCTGTCACTGGTGGGGTTCCACAGGGCTCCATCCTCAGCCCTGTGCTCTTCAACATCTTCATAAATGACTTGGACATGGGACTAGAAGTTCGTATATGATGCAAAACTGGGAGGAGCTGTTGACTCCCTTGAGGGCAGGAAGGCCCTGCAGAGACCTTGACAAATCAGGGGTCTGGGCAATCACCAACCATGTGAAGTTCAACAAGGGAAAGAGCCGGATTCTGCACCTGAGATGGGGCAGTCCTGGATTTATGGACAGACTGGGAATGAGATGCTGGAAAGCAGTGCCATGGAAAGGAAACTGGGGATCCTGGTCAATGGTGAGTTGAACATGAGTCAGCAGTGCCCTGGCAGCCAGGAGGGCCAACCCTGTCCTGAGGTGCATCAAGCACAGCATCGCCAGCCTGGCAAGGGAGGGGATTGTACTGGTCTGTCCAGCCCTGGTCTGCACTGGTGCAGCCTCACCTTGAATATTGTGTGCAGTTTTGGGCACCACAATACAGGAAAGGTGTTAAACTATTAGATACCACTCAAAGGAGACCAATGAAAATGGTGAAGAGCCTTGAGGGGAAGCCATATGAGAAGTGACTGAGGTCACTTGGTTTGTTCAGCCTGGAGAAAAGGAGACTGAGGGGAGACCTCCGGAGTCTATAAATTCCTTGTGAGGGAAACGGGAGGGGCAGGCACTGATCTCTTCTCTGTTGTGACCAGTGACGGGACCCAAGGGAATGGCCTGAGGTTGTGTCAGCGGAGATTTAGGTTGGATATTAAGCAAAGATTCTTCACCCAGAGGTTGTCTGGGCTCCTCAGGAAAGTAGTCACAGCATTAGCCTGACAGAGTTCAAGAAGCATTTAAACAATGTTCTTGGGCACATGGGTGATTCCTGGGGATGGGGCTGTGCAGGACCAGGAGTTGGACTTGCTCTTCATGAGTCCCTTCCAACTCAGCATATTCTGAGATTCTGGACTTAAAATTACTCATGTATTTTAAAATAGACTTATTTTTAAGTATCCTATTTTTTTTACACTCCTGCAGTGTGACTTCTCAGTAAGCATAGTACCTGTACAAAGAAATGAAAAAAAGCTGGTGCACAGTAGGCAAATGTAACAGCATCAGAATGAGACACACATGTGCTATCCAAGGTACAAAACATTCAGACACTTCTATTAGGAATTTTTGCCTTTAATATGATTCAAATCAATGAGAGTTAGCTCTATTAGGAGTAGGGCACAACTTTAGAGTAAGGGCATTAAAAGGATATAATATAAAAATCAAAGAGGCAAACATCTCTTACCAGTAAAATACCATTTGACACACAGTAATGTAGGAACCCAGAGTGCAGAGAATATTTCTCTGCCTGTTTTGAAGGGTTTTACCCCCCTGAACAACACTGTTTTTGACCTTTGTCCTTGGAAAAAACTTCCCACCCTTAGAGAAGAATTAGAATCTACACTGGTGTAAACTAGGTGATAAAATACTATGTAAGATTGTCACAGGGTGAAAAATTTAGAGGTTTTGGGTTTGTTAATGTAGTAAATAGATAAAAGCAAAAACCCATAAAAATGGAGGATTGTTGTTCTCCAAACCTTCTTCTTTTTCTACTACTCCATATTCTGCAGTAAAAGTAGTTTGGGATGATTGGACAAAGAATTCCCCAGTTCCTGGCTGTGTTACTAGATAATTGGTAGAAAAGTAAAAATAATATATGTTTTTTAGTAACCATTGGTTAATTTACCTTTAAAAAAGGCTGTGTAATCTTGATAATTCGTCTTTCTCCTGCATTCTCTGCTTTGTGCTATGTCTGGGTCACGCTAGCGGCTCTGTTTCTCTGATAAGACTTAATAAACAACTATCTAGAAGCAGCAAAGACTGAGAGTCCGGTTTGTCTCTGGAACTCCTGGCAAGGACTTTAAAAACTCTCTCCCATCAGGAGAGGCTTAATTACGGCACGGTTTGTGTCACAATAGGATGTGAATGAATCCATCACATTCTGACAGGCAATGATGTCCATCTGGAATAAACATGTCATGAATGGGCCATGACCAGGTTGAATTGAAGTTCTTGGTCACAAGCTCAGTCAGCTGAAAGAGGAGGCTGGAGATGGAAGCCTGATCAGCAGGCAGCAGAGCAGACCAAAGAGGTCAACAGCAAGAGACGGCAGGGTTTGCTGGTGGGAGCCTTTACCAGTCTATATGGATAGTACCAGATCAACTACTGCAATCCTTGACTACAAAAGCATGCAGAACTTAACAGGATTCTGTGTGGGTTTTTAATTCTCTATTTGCAGCTTATCATTACAGAGCAAAAATTTCAGGTGATGGACTATATAGGAATATTGTCACCTGCTCACACAGATTATTCTGCTCTGGTAGAAGGCAATTCAACTCCAAAGTTTTATGACACATAACTAAGTCAATAATAAAGTAATAGAAGAAATTTTTTCCATTGCACTTGACAACAAATGGTGACTCAGTCAATACATTGAATAATTTCTTTCATGAGGCAGCAGAAAGATTTTATCCTGTGCAGGTTCATCTCTTATTCTCCTTTGTTTTTCAAGGAAATATCAAGCTTCTTTTGTATTCTTGGGTCATGTGTATTTATAGCTGTCAGGTCAACACAGAAAGAAAAAAATATTTAGCAAGTAGTGTGACAGAGAATAGAAACTAAGTGAATAGTAATGCCAAGATCTTTTTGGAACAGCATCTTGTCTTGTTCGGTAAGTAGCAAGTCTCAAAAATTTCAGGCTAAGGAAGGCAAAAAGAGCAACTTTCTTAGTGCTTTTAGAAAATTAAATATAAATTTAAAATATATGAAGGATCACTTAGCAATGAAATATTCCTTTTCCTGCAGATGGTGTGAGGGCCAAGATAACAAAGTCATAAAAATAAGATGAGAAAGGAAGGATGATTGCCAGTCTGATATCAAATAGCTAAGAACTTATCATTCTAAGGATTCCTTTGTTTTTCAGAGTTTATTTTAAAACTGGTTTCTGGATATTCATCGCATACTTCTCAATGATGTATAATTCTGTTGTATAATAACTTGTTCAGCTGTAACAGCTAAAGGGCAGTATGTAGACTACAATTCATTCAAGGGTTGCTAATTTTGCAATTCAGGCCCATGAGCTTGATTTAAATTTTATAGGATCATCATTTTTGCTACCCTTTTAAATACAATTACACAAATGAAGTGACCATGTCTCCTTTTCCTATTAAATGATTTCTTAATGTTTATTTGAGCAAGCCAGCAAAATTAATTTGGAACAAGCAAAAAATTTGTGCAGGAGAGAAATTTATATTGGTAATGTCAACAGGCAAAGCAGATTTCTCAGTAAAGTGATTTTTTTTAAAAAGCATAATCTAATGTGAGCTTTCATATCTGAGTAAAACCTTGGTTAAAATGCATTTTTAACATTGAAACACTTTTCAGGGCTCATATGTTTGTGTGAGGACTGTACTGACCATGCAGCACTGTTACTCTGGTTTGCTGTCATTTGCTAATTTAGTATTGAAACATTTAGAAAAAGATAAAACTAATAAATTCCTCTTGCTGTCCAGGGTGGGAAAAGTGTAACTAGTTTTTATAGCTCTATGTTTACTGTGCATGTTGTAATACTAATCTTTTAGTACCTGTAAGGAGAACAAGTGAATGCAAGTCTCAGCTTGTATCAAGAAGCAAAACTCAGAAATATTTGTACAGTATATCCTCTCAGTTAACTGAAACATTGTGGTTTCTGTGTGACAAATAATCTTCAAGAAAATCTCTTTAACATTTTCTTGTTCATTGGTTCTCTTCCTTCCTGCACTACAGTTCACCTTATCCTTTGCTGTGTAACCTTGTGGCATCATGTGTACTACAGAAAAATAGAACAGTTAGATTATTTAAATAAGTAAATTAATAAAAAGTGGAAGAGGACTACAAATGTACAAAATTATATTATAATTTTGTATTATAAACAAATTAGAAGCAATTATGCATTATAAACAAAAATCTTGTTTATAATATTTTCACCCTCCAAAATGCTATACTTCTGTATTTAAGAAGCCAATGGAGGTATAGGAGTGGAAAGCTGTGGTAAGAAAACAACTTTAATTGGACTTAGTGTTTGGAAAAAAACCAAACCTAAAACCTGAAAACACCCCCAAAAAATCACAAAATGATGACAACAAAATTAACTTTACCCCTTCCCTTCCCCTTTCTTCCACATCTTGTATTGCATTTGCATAGAGAGATTTTAAAAAAAAAATTTAAAATATTCATTTCTGGAAAGGGAGTAGAAGAGAGAGTGGTGATGCATTAAAATTTTAAGATTGCTGGGTGTGCAACTACCCCATGAATTTCAGGAAAAGACTTTATATATTCAGGAAAAGAACTCTATTCATATATATGGATACTACATAAATCAATGTATCAAATATAGCAAAAAATGCTGGACATTTTAGAAACAATATTTTATCTAATAGCAACTCTTCACTGCAGTTTTTGTTCTTATGTGGATAAATTCTAATTGAGAGGTTATTCACATTTCTCCTGTTATAATACAGACATGATCAAGGAATTGTGTCATTGTTAGAAGTCATAGCCAAGTCATAGTCATGATCTCTTTCTGATCTTGAGCTGAACACTACTCCTAACATAGGTCTACATATACACTAAGGCAAAACAAATTATAGCTTCACATAAAAATTCATGGATTCTGAGTTGAGTGTTATCACTCAAGAGCAAGGCCTTGAGCTTATAAAAAATAACTTCATGAAAGCAAGAGTAGCCAAAAATAAAAATAAAGTCAGGGAATTATTGGGAAAATAAGAGTGAAAAAATTATCAGAAAATGTCACTAAGCCATCATGTAAGTTTGAAGTTCCTTTTGAATCATGTGCATGATTTTGGTTAGTTTTAAACGCACTTGCTCCTTTGCGCTTAAGAGCTTCACTGGACTGGAGGTGAAAGAAGCATTTTAGGAGAAAGAAACATATAAGCCAGCCATAGTCAAACCCTTCCCTACATGAACAGATAGTCAAGGTCACAGCTGGAGTCAAGTCTTTGTCTTGAACAAGTAAGGCTGGTCTTACCTCCTTAACAAAAGGCATTGCCTACGACGTAGAGCTGTTGACCAAAATAAGGAACACATGGGGTAAATAATAAGAAAGGTACATTGCAGGAAGATCTCAGAAGGAAACAAAACTACAAATAAATCTGTGAGCAAAACAGCAAAATACTGGCAGAGCCTGCAAGACTTCTACAAAGTTTTTTGGCTCTATTGGATGATATATTCAGTGACTCGTGCAAATAAAATATGTTATTGGGTTTTTTGGATGTAGGTCAGAGATATTTTATTAGTTTATTCTTTTTAGCTGCACAGAAGCATATTCTGTGATATTTTTGAGAGCCAGAAGTATAGCTTTCTTGTGAGAGTTGAATAAAAACTTGGTGGTACTTGTTGAAAAACACCACATCTTGGGTCCTGCTGTTCGGTGAATACTGATGATAGAGGAGGACACTTCAAAGAGATAAAGCTGCATTAGTGCTTTTAAATTTGTCCATGGGAATATGCTCATCTGGAGCAATTGTTCCAGACACAAAATCAGATAAATGTCCCTTTCAGGACAAAAATACTGCTACAAGAGGACAGCTCTGAAAGAAATATATTTGAAAAACCTGAAGAGTAATTTCAAACAAAATAAATTATGCAGGCTTTTTCTTTTTCTTTTTTTTTTTTTCCTAAGAGAAAGAAATAAAAGATTTTTGAAAATACTGTAAAACTCTTTCAGTTAAATACATTTATTTTCACTTCTCGCTTTTGTTACTGACAACAGAAAGAGATTAAGAAATGTGGATGCTATACACATTATTTTTCGAACTATAGGTTGTTAAAACTAGAAGCTGTCAAACAAAGCATATTTTCTTCTATATACTAACCCATACATTCTAGATGCTCATTAGATGTATTAGTTACACAGTCCCTTATTAATTCTTTTTTCTTATTGTTATTTTTCAATCTGAATTCAATTTTAATTTTAGAAGGAAAATTCACGGTCTTTTATAGGTATTGTAGTTTTCTTGTGTGAGGGGTATTTTTACTAAGAAAAAATGTTTTTTTAAAAAGTCATAATATACACATTGTCATTAATAAAAAATATTAGAATTTTTTAATCTATAATATATACCTACTTAAGAAAATGACCTTTGAGAGTTTTTCTTTTTCTTTTTTTATTTCCTCTTTTCTTAATAGTAGACCTGCAATTGCCTCAAGCTTTTCATACTGTTGAAATTCATTATTGGGTAAATCTACATTAGGGTAAAAAAAAAAGAATTAAACATATAAACATCATATTTCCTTCCTGTTGAACGATGATATCCAGCATGACAGAAAATATAAAAAAGACAAAGATATGCATCTGAATCGTTCAAGGCTTAAAGGGAATGGAGTGAGGATGGTCATATTTACTGCAATCAGAAGTTGACTGAACTGCAAAAAACCATTTTATCTCCAGCTCTCCCAAAACGCAGCAATTAATTCCTTTGTGGCAACAATCAGTTATTATCTGGGATTCAACTATCAAACTTAAGAGACACACTTGCCCATCTATAAACCACTGAGCTATTTAATTTATTCTGAATACTAAGAGCACTGAAAGAATTTATACCAGCAGACTCTAAGAAATTTTCCAATAAATTCAGTCATAATGTAGTAAAATTGTGCCAAAGAGAAAACAGATCTACAGTAACCTTGTGGGTTAAACAGCTTATTAAGTAAAGAAAAAGCTGTGCACACAAGCAAAGGAAAACAAGGAATTAATTCACGACTTCCTATGGGCAGGCAGGTACCAGGCCCCAAAAAACTTGCTCAATGAGACTTCTAAAAGGGCTTACTGTTGTCCAGGTATTCTGAGTTAGATGTGCAGGACTAACAGTAACAAGATATTCTGAAGAGGTCAAAGCAATATAAAAAACCTTTACAGGCAGCTTTAGAAAATCAGAGAACTTTGGCAAAGGTGTAGAGCAGCATTCAATCAACATAAAACATTTCTCAATGCATTAGCTCAGCCCAACTTAACAAACTCTAAGCCCATTCAATTTTAAGTTACTCAAAAATTTGGACAAGAGGGAATTAGAAAAAGAAGGAAGGAAGAAAGACAGAAAAGATATAGGAAAGAACAAATGTAACTACCACTCCTGGTTCCAGTCATGTCTAGCCAACAGAAATCCCAAGAGGAGGTACGGTCAGGACACGTTCTTACCCCATGTTCTGCTTTGAATACTCTTTGGCCTTCCTGGGCCCTTCCCCCAGGTGGGACTTCAGGCCATTTGGCCACTGCAAGGCCAGACTGGGGCTCCAGGGGTGGGGTGCAGGCACTGCCTCCAGTGTGCCAGGGACTGGTGGCCGCTGCGGGGCTGGGATACAGGCCCGGGCTGGGCTGTGAGGGGCAGGGCCTCGCCTCACCAGGGCACGGCCCGGCCTGCCCCTTCCCCTCACACACACCCCCCCAAATGTTCCAGCCAGCAATCCTCACAGTCTGTCCCAGCAGGGATTCAACCCATCTCCAGGAAAGCAGGTCTCCATCACACCTAATGGTGACTTGGGGAGAAAAATGCCAATCCAAATGTCCCCCGTTACTCCTTTGCCCCAGATTTTGCTGCCAAGCACAATGCCATACGGCATGGCCATGGTGAACCCAAACGCTAATCATCTGTTTCAGATGTGTTCCCTCCCAACTTCTTGTGGACCTCCAGGCCATTTACTGCATGAGAAGCCCATTTACTGCATTTACAGCATGAGGAGCAGAAAAGGCCTTGATGCTGGGCAAGCTCCTCTCTGCTATAATTAAAATATCCCTGAGTTAACAACAAATATAGAATACAGCACCATGTGGTCTGCTCTGAGGAAAATCAACTAAATTCTACACAGAACTTGCACAGCTAAGGTTCCTGAAAACAGGTTTTGACAAAAGTATTTTATTCTTTACACATGACTGTTGTGTTGAATAAAATTATATTTTTCTGTTTTCATATATAATGTTAGGTGTTTCTATTCAACACCTTTAGGTACTAAATAATGGAGAAAGGAACTGTGTAAGTCAGAGAGTAAACGAAATTATTATTTTGGTAAAAATCTATAACTGTAAATCTGTAACTGTTTGGTAATAACTGTGCATTTGTGATATTTTCCTGTCTTCTTTGATGCTGTGGATGGAAATGCTCTGGATTTGGCTGTGTATATAGACTACTGATTAAGTTTTACAAACAGGGTATTTGAGATTTTATTTTTTTCTACTAAAAGCAAAGATTAAAGTGAAAATGCACGAGTGCACATACACAAGATATTTGCCTCTATTTACTTTTCATGACCTGTTTATTATACTAAATTTAGTTAGGCAATGAACATTGCAACTATTTCCAGTTGCATTTAGAACTGAGATAGATTAAAGACGCTTGATCCTAAAATACTCTTTTACATATGAAGCCCTTCAATTGAGCTTTTTTCAGGATTTAGACAAAACTGTGTGCTAGAAAATTTTTTCATATCATAATATCAATGTTAATTCATCTCATAAAATCTATACATTCACATCCAAGTTGATCCTTAAATTGATCATTTGTATATGAAGTCAGTAAAACCAGCAGCACAATTTGTGTTCCCACAAGCAAGTCATTACATAAAGGTTCATAGGATCATATTCTTATACATCTGTGTACGTTATTCTTTGAAGCTATTTCAAAGACTACTAATTAAAGGAATTTTTTCACACATTGGTGTTTCCAGAACCAAAGAGTTCACACCATTTAGCAGCATAGTTCTTTAAATACTACTGCATTTCTATCACTTGCGTGTTTCTAATCTGTGAAATGTTTTTCATATTAACATTACTTCCCTAAAACTACAGCAAACAATATAAATATTCTTATCAGAACACAGTTTTATATTTATTTAGTAGACACATACACACACATCCTCTAAAAAGTGTTTGGTTTGAAAGCTGTCATCTCATTGTGACTATGTAAGATTTTAGCAGCTACTCAGAAGAGATAGAGGTATATTAAAATTTCAGTACTGGTTTGCATATTCATTCAACTTGACAAACTTATTTGCCACCTAAGATACATAAGAGTGATAAGAGCTAAAATTTCAATTGGATCCTATAGAGTGTTATGTTTTATTCTGGAATGTTTTGGTGGGTTTGTTTTGTTGTTGTTTTTTTAATTTTGGTTGCTATTATGCTTTTTTAAACAAACAAACCATCACACAAAAATATATTAAAAATATCAAACAATTTAAATAATCCTCTGAGAACCTCTGTAATTTTCAACATCAACTTTACCGTGTAAATTATTACCATTTTTATGTATGTCTCTTAATTCCAAGCACAATGGGAGATCTGCCTAGCTCGGCTAACCTAGGATATATGCAATTAGTTAAAACACAGAGTGATACTCGTGCTGAGTAGCCAATTTACTTCTCCTGTTGTGTTAATAATCCTCACGTAATTATAAAGTAGTGAGTCATAGTAGTTCTACTTCAATGCATGGAGAATACCAGTTGCCTGCTTAATGTACTATTACCATGAAGCAAATTCTAGAGATTTATAACCTTGTTTACTACTTTCCCATCCCACACAATAATTGAAAAGGATTCAATTCTTCAATGAAAATAAAATACACAATAGTAATACAGATTTTATTTGTTACCAAGGTAGCAAATATTCCCTTTACAATAACTTCAAATATTTTTTCTTGTATGCAATTTTTATTACAGATTTTAATAATCATGGCTATAAATCAGGTACATTTGGCATGATGGCCTCAACATGAACTTTTTAAAGCTAGGGTTTGTAGTAAGGAGCTACACAACTTGTCCATAGTAATGTGATTGTGTCAGAGAACACATAAACTGCAGGAACATTTTTTCTTTCTTTCATATCCTGTACCTAATCATTGCCTGTTGAAGTAAACAATATTCTTTCTACAGAGTGGTCTGGTGTTAGGTCTTCAGAATTTTCTGTGAAACTCTTGAAATATCTGGAATAAGGAAGACCAGTGGATCAAATAGTCGTGGATTTTAAAAACATTAGTACCCTGTGTCTAAAGCTGATGAGCAGGTCAGTGGAATTATTAATATTTAATTATTAATCTTTTCAGAAATATTTTAGACTTAAGTGACTAGCACTTTCCAACAGAAGAAAGTGCTATGGTGCAAACTGTTTAATATCATTCTAATCAGTATTTTAATGTTTATCTAATGATTATAATAATTCCAAATCCTAGGAAAAAAAAATTAAAAATATAAAATAATAATTTTAAAAAGGCATTCTAATTGTCTGTAAAAACCTTTATCCCAGGCTCCAATTGAGGAGGCCACTAGCTGAGAGATCTGGAAATCCAAAGCATATATTCCAAAATTTGTCAGTACCCTTTGTTGGTTGGGTGTTTTAAGTCAGTCTCTGGATACAGGTGAAGGACGTGTACCAGTTCAGTGTTTTACTGGACTATAATGTAGCTTTCCCAAGTCTGGAAAAACAAGCAACTTGGCAATTTTATTTTTTTCTGACATTATATTTAGTCTCCTTTTTTTCTGTTGTGCTACTTCATAGACACTAACCACCTGTCTAACTAACTCACTCTTTAGCATGTTACATATATGAATATTAGTTTTTTTCTATCCATGTCCCTGCTTCACCAGGGAGCTGGACAAAGATGGCTTCCAGATGTCCCTTCCAAGCTTAACCATTCTGTGTGATTCTGTGATTTGGCAGTAATTTCAAGAAAAAAATATGTGTAGACAAATCAATCTAGAGAAATACTCTTTTCTAAAGGCAATGGATATTACTGCAGAACTAAATTTATTTTAATGAGTTACCAATTTACTACAGACTAAGTTTAAGTTTTACCAGATACAAAAGTTAAAAGTTCTAAAGAATTCCCCACACCAAAGCAACACATCAAAGAGGCCTATAGACAGAAACCCATTTCAAAAGAGACATGATTTTTAACAAAATGATGAGACCATTTGCAGGGACAGCTTATGATTCAAATTAAGCATTTCAAAGGAATTCAGAGTGGGCAGTCAAGCCTTTAAAGCTATCTAGAGGTAACAACTGAAGATTTCCATTTCAAAGACAGTATACATCAGGGTCAGAATGGACCTATGCAGGTAGGACACAAATTGCAGTTTAAAAGTCAGTGAGCAATTTACACAGGTTTAACCAAAGGTATTCATTCATATAATCCCATAGCCCTGATCCTTTGCAATCCTACACTTTTTCCTGAAAGACTAAAGACCTCCAGATTTCTTACTGCATACACAGTTACATAATTAAAACACATTTGAAAAGGTAAAAGAGGTGCCAAAAGCCAAATATTCAAATTATAACAAATCTTACATTTGTGATTGCCTATTAAAGCATAATAGAACACAAATTCTGTAAACAAAGACTTGGACATGCATGGAACATATGGAGAAGCAAGGTCACAAAGACCTCAGGCAATGTTAGTGTTTTCTAACAGCTGAGCTCTTCTGTAATGCAAATGCCAATCACTTAATATAGTTATTTTCCATTCATTTTACTCCTTTACAAAAAATGAAAACAGCAGAAAGAATTCACTGCAGGACAGGAGGATCTAACAATGTTTTGTGGCTACTACAGAAAGTGTTATTTCCCTAGGAGATATGCCTATCTCTTCTGTCTCAGAGGGACACAGTCTCTCACAGTCACCCAATCATTCTCTTTACTTGAACAATGAAAGACAATTCTTGCACGTGTAGTGTTCATAGAGAGGTGGGAAATTTAATCCAAGAGCAAGGTATTTCTTTGTACATATTTCAGCTGTTGTCATGGTCTCCTCAATGCATTGTACGAGGTTTGGATAGACTGAAAGTGGCCACATTCCCTCAAAGTAGATATATCTCTGTTCAAGTCAATTTCTTTTTTCTTTTAGAGTTTTTGCTTTTCCCTCAAGATTTTTTCGTATTTTCTAAATAGGCCTGCATACAGGATAAAAGAGAAAAGAGTAGGAGCTGAGACAGATGTATTACAGCAAAGGCATCAATTCATTAAGAAGGTATTGCTTTCCTTGATTGTTTTAGTCAGTTTCCTATCCTAAGTTGCACTAGGGACTGTCTCAGGATTTGTGTCAACATAGTTGCCATTGTCACCATTGATGGAAACACATATTTATTCCTCCTAAATGAGGTGTTTGATCATTCTATCTGGATAAAAAACAAGACCTTGGAGCAAGGTATTCTGCATAGGTCATTCTCACTATGGCAGTTATTTCCTTAGGATGAGAAGTCAGTGGTCTCCCAAGATGATACTGATGTCTAGGATATGTATGGTAAATACCCAGCATAAAACCAGTTGTGTAAAGATACTATGTGTATGTGTGCACTTGGGCACAACTTATTTAGAAAAAAGCACCCAAAACCAAACAAACAAACCCCAAAAGCAAACAAACAAAAATAACCCAACCCCAAAGAATCCAGAAAATTAAAGAGAAATATTTAGCAGAAGATAAACCAGAAACAGAGCTAAAGTTTCCTTTTAAGTCCTGTCTTTAAGGAAGCCATGTAGGACCAAACAATTCAAAGGTCTGATAGGAGATATATGCCAGAGAATTTACAGAAAATAGATTAGTTTTTACTTTCATATTTAGAGCTAAAGACTTTATCTGACTGTTCTTGAACATACTGTTTTCAGTTGTTAAAAGCCTTATTTGAAAAGGAGACAAAATACAAGGATGAGAACAACAATACTTGACTAGAACCTACATCCAGATAGGAGTGTAGTCAGTTTAAAAACAGATGCTATTTCCCCCGATTTTCTAAGGAAACTTTTGTTTGTTGTGGATTTTCTTGAGTATTTGGTTTCAAACTGGACTTCAACCATCCTTTCTGACGGATCATTCAGAAGAATAACTAATAGTAGATGCCATGGAAAAAGTATATAAACATTGCAGAAATTCAGCAATAGTTTTCTGGTTCTGCATTCTCAGCTTCTAGCTCTCTAGCAAAAAGGATGCAAATAATATCACCAAGGGCGAAGAAAAGAAAAGGAAAAAAAAAAAAAAGAAGAAAATATTTCACTAGATATTACTGTCATATTCAAGGATTGAGCCAAACAACATGGCTTTGCATTTCTTCAGAGTTCTGAATTAAATGTAGAGAAATGTACTCTTTCATTTGAAAGAGTAATGTGCAAAAGACAAAAATATAACTTGGGATAATAATGCAGAAAGTAGTTCAGGCAAGAAGTAGTCATATCAAAGACAAAGGAAAATAAGGGGAAATGTGAAGTTACAGATTTCCAGAATTCAGAAAGGGTAATCTCTTGAGATTTAGTAAAAGAAAATCATTGGTGTGAAAGTGGTGAAACAAAAAAAAATAAAAGAAAAAGGCCAAAAAAAATTCCCCCAATTGCAGTTGATTAAAGGACTTGAGAAAAAAAAGGAGAAGTGTCATTCATCACAAAGGTATGGAGAAAGAAAAATGCTTATGATGTTCCGTAGAAAAGCAGTCAGACACATTGTAAAATATGTGGTGTATGCTCCTGTATACAGAAGTATACACCATATATGTAGTACAGCATGGGAGCTGATCTGCTGGCAAGCAGCTCTGTGGAGAAGGACCTGGGGGTTCTGGTGCACAACAAGCTGTCCATGAGCCAACAGTGTGCCCTGGGGGCCAAGAAGGCCAGTGGTGTCCTGGGGTGCATTAGGAAGAGCACTGCCAGCAGGTCAGGGGAGGTGATCCTGTCCCTCTACTCAGATGTAGTGAGGCACATCTGGAGTGCTGTGCCCACTTCTGCAGTCCTCATTTGTTTCTTCTGTTTGTTTCATTACATCCATAGAATGAGAGAACAGGATCGGAGCCTCAGTACATTTAGATATTTATACCTAGGCAGATGGGGAGGCTTCATTTTTAGTCTAAAGTACTTACAACAGGAAAATTGATTTTATTAACATAGCTATGTCTCAAGAATTTTCAATAAAAGGAATCATATGACATAAAAATTCACATGGAGCTTTTTTTTTAATTTGCCTGTTTGGCTAAAAGCAACTCTTACATAATTTTCCTGCAGTAAATATCTACAGTCCCTGCTCCTGTTGAGAAAATGTGGCTAAATATTTTCTGTAAAATTAACTGTCAAATACAAGAAAATTCTTTTAACTAAATTGTAGCGGTTCAAGTGGCTGCAGCCACCCTGACCCCTGAAGATCCAACAGACGCCAAGCTGTGGTGGTCAGGCATCAAAGCATAATGCCTCACTCCATTGCTAGGGTGAGAGCCCATAATCCCCTGGTTCCACAGTTTACATATTTTTATGTGATAGGTTCATGTTTTCCCCTCCCTGTTTTATGTATAAGTTTTTTGATAGTCATTTCCCTTAAGTTAATATGTATTAATTCTAGAAAGTTCTGTTGTACTCGACACCCCATTGGTTCCTTCCCTAAATCCCTCCTTTGTGTTATTTCCATTGGTTCCCTTGCCCTCAACTCTGCCTCCTGTCAAGTATCCCATTTGCTGTATCCCTTATCCCCGCCTTTCCTATCCCCACTATAAAATCCCTGGACTCTGTCACATATTCGTCTCTCCATCTCTTCCTCCCGTTGTTTCCACTGAGTACACCTCCTGTGTGGAACTTACACGGAGAGTCCCCTCTCTCACTTCTTCGCTTCTGCCTGTGTGCCTTCACATCAGCTCAGGGACGGCTCCCTCGGGTGAGGAGCGCACCCCCGTCTGCCTGCACTTTTGTGTGTGTGTGTGTGCGTGCCGCCGTAGTGCAATCGGGTTGCAGCTACACCTCTGAGGTCTCTTTGAGCTAGCACACAAAAACCTGACACTAAATATTGGTAAAAGAAAATTTTTTGTATTAGGTATAAAGAAACATATTAATAACGATGTCACTACCAATAGAGTATATTCAGTATTTTCCCAACCAGCATATCTGATCATCTTTGCTGGTAAGTTGTGAAGGTTCTCCTCACAACTATTATTGTGTAATTTTTGGTTTTGAAGTAAATCAAGCACAAAAGAAAACTGGGTATGAAGTAATATTACTCTCCCCATCTGCTTTTACAGACTCATTTGGAGTCTCTCAGAATGTCAAAAAGTACTGAAGATATACTATTGAACTTTTGGCTCTTGAGGTACATTTGACTCTTAGGATACACTTAATTTAATGCTTTTTGTTAGGTATATGTCTATTGAGGGCACGAAAACAGGAAATCAAACCCAGAATTTTGATACAGAGCATTCAATTAGACAATACACAGGTTTTGCACCTTTTATTTTCTTGTCACTTTTAACCTAGGGATAAATTCCTTTTGTCAGACTACTTACAGGAACTAAAATTGCCCTTTGGATTTACTCAAGTTAACTGAAAGTAAGCTGTCCTTCATCTATTACTTCAAACGTAATGAATTATATTTTTTGTTAATTTCTAATGAATACATGTACATGATTCAACACAGCTTAGAGAATATAAAGGCAGACATGTATGTGAGGAATTATCTGGGATTAGATGTATTCTGCTGGCTATATCATTGGGAAAGAAATAGCTCACACTGCTTGCTTCCCCAATATCCTGCTTCTTCTCATTCTCATATAGGACAACACTATTTGTAATCCTTGGAAATAGCCATATTTCTTACACCAATTACCACATCTTTATAGTTGGTGGGGCTTTTTTTTGTTTAGTTTGGTTTGGTTTGTTGTTTTCATTTTTCTAATGGTGAAAGCAAAATTAAATAGGTTTAGTGAAGGCAGATACTAGGTATCTTTAACCAACCCTGTGACCAAAATGCAGATTTTTCCAACCTCAGAATTCTCCAAAATTCCCAAAAGGCCAAGGAATACAATTCAGAGAGGACAGATAATGGGATAATGTCTACATTTTTAATGCTAAACTGAACCCCTTTTCCATTCCCCTCACCTCTCAATAAGAATAGGATTACAAGAAGAATATATTGAAAACTTCAGTTTTAACGTAAAAGGAAGAGATCCCTCAACAAACCATATAGCAGCTATGCATGATCCTTGTTCTTTGTATCACAGTAAAATCAAACCACATTTAAAAACTTGATTTCTTTGTCTGAGCACCCATCCAAATGTAAAAAATCCGTGTGTGGGAAGGATGTCAAACTAAAATTTTGATTGACTTTTCCCCCATTTTGCTATATGCTGACATAAAGTAGCAAGATATTATAGTGTGTTTCTGTGTAGTAGTGGGGTGAATTTAGATTAGGCTGTACACAGACATGAAGACTATGCTGCCATTAACCTCAATAAACTGTAGAGTTGGACAGAGAGAAACCTGATGAGGTTCAGCAAGGGCAAGTGTCGGGTCCTGCACCTGGGGAGGAGCAGCCCCAAGTGCCAGCACAGGCTGGGGCTGACCTCCTACAGAGCAGCCCTGCGGTGAAGGACCTGGGACTCTGGGTGGATCACAAGCTGTCCATGAGCTGGCAGTGCCCTTGTGGCCAGGAGGGCCAGTGGTATCCTGGGGTGCATTGGGAAGAGTGTGGCCAGCAGGCCAAGATGGGATGAATGATCCTACTCCTCTACTCAGATGTAGTGGGGCCTACACTACATCGGGATGTTCTGTGTCCAGTTCTGGGCTATTCAGTACATGGAGCTACTGGAGGGGGTCCAGCAGAGAGTCCTAAGGATAATCAGGGGTCTGGAGCATCTCTTATGAGGAGAGACTGCAGGAGCTGGTCCTGTTTAGTCTGGAGAAGACTGAGAGGATAGGTCATCATAGAAATATCTTAAAGGCAGGTGCTAAGAGGATGGTGCCAGACTCTTTTCAGGGATGCCCAGCGACAGGACAAGGAGCAATGGCCATAAACTAAAACACAAAAATTTTCTCCTCAACACAAGTAAGAATTTATTTACACTGAGGGCATCAGAGCATTGGAACAGCTGCCCAGAGAGGTCATGGACTCTCCCTTTCTGCAGACATTCAAAACCCACCTGGGCACATTCCTGTGTAACCTGCTCCAGGTGACCCTGCCTTGGCAGGGGGGTTGTGCCAGATGACCTCCAACCCTAACTATTCTGTGGTTCTGTGGTTCTTCCTGTTACATGTTGTTCAGGCAACAGATACATTATCATTTAATACCACAGATTTTCAGACATAGGCAGGTTTGCTCAACCACCCTAGAGATTTCAAAGAATATATGGCATTATCTTCTTTATGAAAAATGACAGGCTTTCTTTATAATCAATAATAAATTGGTTTTGTAAAAATATTGCTCCTATTTTTGAAAAGTAAAAACATTGTTTCTGTCTCCCATTTTAACAGTTAACTTCCTGCAAGAAAAAAAGGCTAAATATTATAATTTGATTTTGCCATATCTGTTCAGAAGCCTAGGATTTAACTAGGTTCTGATTTATCAAGTAATCAAACAGGTATGTAGGATAAGATGAAGGGGACCTGCGGGAACTACCTGTAAGCTATAGTACATATTCAGAAGTCTTGCCAAAGCCTTGCTTTATGCATTATTGAAAATATCTTAAGATAGGAAATAAAATTTTTGTAGATGAATCAGGGTCATGGCATCAAAATTTTCAGTCACTAAAATTTAAAATGGAAAAGGAAAGGATGTTTAAATATACATATTCAACAATAAATCAGAAATCATGGTAAGCAACTAAGTTAAATTAGTCTTTGCCCTTACTTAAGTAAAATGAGGATATCATTAAGATAAATTGATATATCTAACAAGAATAAAGAAACATATGAAAATGCATGTGAAAAATGTTTTGTATAATTTCAAAATTCCTAAATAAACTACTGTTGTGTTAACAATGAAATAGTTCATACTTTTGGTAATTGTAGCCTTTTACAGTACATGGAAATACTTCTTGATAGGCTTCCTTTGTGGTTTTTTTTTTAAAGAGTGGATTTGTGGCAGCTCCCTATAAAATTATTTTTAGGGCCATGATTACATTCTACATATTTGAGTGTACAGAGCTATTTCTCTATATACAAGAAGTGAAGAACATCCTTGGATAGGGTGAAAGGCTTCAACATTTTTATTGCAGTATCCCAAATGTTTAGTTGTAGATACTTAATACAATGAAAAAAAACCATAGATAATATCAATATTAAAAAAAAAAAAGTAGGGACATTTCCATTTTGGTATCATCATTTTTTGTATTACTTTGGATTTTTGTTCACTATTTTTATGACTGTCCTTAAAGTTTATCTTCTGAGAAGTTATTAAAGAATTTTGGCAGCAATACTTTAGTTGGTTTCCTGAAATAGCTGAGGGTCTAGCAGTGACATAAATAAACAGTCAAGTTGTTCAGGGCTTTAGCTAGTCCTTTTTACCATCTATACTAATAAATCAATTTGATGGTGTGGATCACCCTGATGCATTCCTTCCTCTAATGCTGCTAACTTGGAAGGGCTGTTGTTTTACTGTTGAGCTTTCATTTGCAATACTGGCCAGCTGTTCTACAAACCCAGATGTTTGAACAGAAAAAATAAACAGATGACCTAACTGATACAAAGAGTTTACAAAGAGCTTTCGCTTTTCCTCTGCATAGTTGATCTTCAGCATCAAAGCTTTGTACATCTGAAATTCTATGAAGCTAAAAACATTTCAATTAAATCAGCCCAAAACAGGCATAAAAGCACATTTATTAAATTTAAATTATTTTTCCAGTACCTTAATGAGGTCTTAATTGCTACAAAAGAACTTATACAGTGCTTTGTATAAGTGCATCTGTTCCTGAAACAGATTTTCCTGCTTTCATGTGTTTTAAAATTAATATTGATGACACAGGTAGAGGGTCGTGTTCTGACCCTATTACTATCACATTCATAAAAATTAAAACGAAAATTCTCATGTATAATTGTTTTATGGAAACATAAATCTCTGGAATTTTTTTTTGTAAGAGGATACACATGCTTACTTTACTATGATATAGGAAGCCTCAAGGACTGCCTTGATTTTATAAGGCTCAAAGTTTCTGTGAAAGTATCTACCTAGTTGCATATATGCAGCCATCTAAAGTGCAAACAGTGTAACAGTGTAACAGTGATTGCATGCTTTAAATCAGGCTTGCGTCGTTTTACACAAAATGCAATGTGTGTGGTGCATGACATTCCATCTTTCTCTTTTCCATTTAAACATCTAAATGGCCACTAACTTTGTAGCATGTGAAAGTCTCAGAATGATCAATAGCTTCACCTCCATAATGGTAAGTATTAGCATTATGTTTTTATAGCTTGGGAACCAAAGATGACTGTGGCAGAAATAATTTGTAGACCTTATCCTTATGTAAACCAAAAATAAGCTGCAGTGGGTAACTGGCTGCTGATGTTGATATGATTCTTCTGTGGTGACTGGGAAATTTTGTATGATTTATGAAGTAAGAGGGGTTTTCTATAGTTTATTGACTCATCCCTCAATCGAACCACTTAGACAAAAGCCAGTGCTTTGGTATGAGTTTTGGGCTTTAGACACAGAGCTCATGTTTATGTATGAGATGTATATGCTCTATGGCAATAGAGGAGATGAAGCTCTGCTTCTCCTTAGCCCTCACAGAAAGTGTCAGTGTAAAGAGAAGCTACTCAGGAATCAATTCAGAACATTGATCTTTTTTAGGTTGTCTGGATCACTCTGTCAAAGCACAGCTTTTTGCCCAAGTGTTAGAACTCTACTGGGTTACAGCTGCTATGCAGGTGTAATACTGAGCCCACTAATATCAGGCTAATTTAAGAACCTAACAATTTTTCTTAGGTTAAATATACTATAGGCTAGCTGTTAATATCTGAAACTACAACAGTGCCTTAGCCTCAGCTAAACCACAAGTCTAAATAAACAATAATCTTGACATTTTTTACCCAGCGAAGTTGCTGTACAGTGAGCTGGGATTAGATTTTATATTACTATAGATACTTCACAAAAATTTTCTCTATGATCATTTCCATGTGATTACTCTCCATGATTACTTTCTCACAGTAAGATTATTCTATTGTGAGACAGCTTATTTCCTTAGAAGAGCAATAAGTTAAACTCTGAAAACAGTTGACCACTTAGCTGTTCCCTGCTCAGTGAACACTAAATGTCTAAATAAGGAGCAGTGTAATGTAAATAGTGAAGAGTCGTTGTCATGATATGACTAGTTATGAGTTTACATGCAGACAAGCCTTCCAACTCTCTCTGTAAGATAGCTTGGGTTGCCTTTTTTGTTGTTGTCAAAATATGGAATGATGTTAATCTTAAGGCTAATTCTTGAGGAGCTATCATGTACACGCTTTTCACCATGAGATATATCCTTTCAGCAACTTTTTACCCAACTTTGAATTCTCTGTAAATCATCCTCTTCTCAAGTTTGGTTAATAATTTCCCATGTGTATGAAAAGTTTTACTCAACTCCAAAGAGATCAATAAAGTCTTTAAATGGGCCATGTAGAAAGGTTGGCATAAGTTAAGTAGTGGGGAAGAGGAGACTACTGGATGCAGAGGCATCCTTGAAGAAAGAGAAGCCGGTTCCCAACAAAGAAAAGAAAGGAAGATACAGCCTAGTAGAAAAAATGTTAAATCACCATCAGAAAAGCTGAAAGTTATTCTGAACCATCAGCATTTTAAAAAAACTGCCACATATAGAATAAAAAAAATACATGATTAACAAGTAGATGGAATATCAATGATTTTTGATCCACAGGAGAATCAGATTTGTGTGTCTAAGTATCCACTCTAACACTGTTTTCAGAAGTTCCCACACTAATTTGTTCTTCACAGAAGGCAAGGGATAGGTTCATTCTAAAATGTCAGTATAACAGAGTTTAAAACAAACTCATTAATGTAACAGTAACAAATTGCAATAATGAGATAGTATTTTCCTTCAAGTGTTACAGAGGAATTAAAATCCTAAATTGCTATCCTGTGGAACCCAGCCCTTTCATTAATGTCTATACCAAAAGAATAGAAAATAATCAAAATGTGACATCAATCTTTAGCACAGAATCTATGAAAGTCAAACAGAGCTACATCCCTTTATTTATAACCTCTCCAGTGAGCAACGTAACAGTACAACTGCTTGTTGTAGTAAAGAATTTGATCACCTAGTTTATTACAGCAGAAGAATGGTAGTTATGGGAACTTGTGATAGTGTGGTGGGTTGACCTTGGCTGCTCTATCACTTTTTTCCTCAGCTGAATAGGGGAGAGAAAATAACATGGAAAAAAAAACTTGTAGCTTGAGATAAGGCAGCTTACTGAAGCAAAAGCAAAAGGTTGCATGTGCACACACAGAGGAAAAAATCCCAAAGGTTTTATTCTGTACTTCCTATCAGCAAGTGGATTCTGGCTACTTTCTTGGAATCAGGGCTCCAGCGTGTATAGTCATTGCTATGGAAGGCAAATGTAAATAGCAAATGCCCTCCTTTCCTCCTCCTTTTCCTAGCTTTTATATCTAAAAAAAGGTATGTGTTAGCCCTTTGGTTAATTTGGGTCAGCTGTCCTTATCTGTGTCCTCCTCCAAGACGTTGTTTACCCGCAGCCTATTGATGGGGGAAAATGTTGGAAGAGACATGGCTGATGCTGTGCCAGTGCTGCTCAGAAGTACCCAAAACACAGCTGTGTTATCAACACCTTTCCAGACACCAGTGCAAAGCACTGTGAGGGCTGCTGTGGGAAAATGAACTCCATCTCAGCTATCATTTTATTCAAAACTAACGTAGGAAAGATCTATGATAAATTACAAAATTTGCTGATAAATAATATAACCCAAATTAAAGTTGACTGTGAAGTTTCCCAGAGAGATCCTACATTGTTGAATGCATATATTGAAATTATTTGTCAAGATAATGTCTATGCCAATACAAGGCAATTTACAGGGGTGGGGGGGCGGGTGGGGGGTGGTGAAGCCTTGAGCAGACAATTATACCTTCCTATTTGCCAGGAAAGACTAATAGTAAATAGTTTTCTCAATGGTCAATTCAAGCTTTAACAACAACTAAAATGCCATACAAATTAATAGGAAGCAGCAGAGAATTGAGACTAAATTAGAAATTGCTATCACTCTGCTACTGTACAATTTCACATTTAAAATACAACATATAGTTGAGGTAATTTCATCTAAACCAGAAAGCACCAGAAACAGGAAAACACAGAAAACAGTGAAAACAATCTTCAAATGAGAAATAGTCTCCATACAAAGAGAAATTAAATAGCCAGGAACCTTTTATATTGGAAAAAGTCAGCAGTTGTGTTCTAGAAGACTATAAAATCGTGAACATAAAGGAGACACTGATCAAGAAATTGTCACTTTTTTTCCTAGTATTGAACTACTTGACAAGATTTTTGCAAGTGAGGGAGGCTGTAAGAGGGCTCCTATTAGAAGACACCAGAAACTGCCCACATCTCAGACAAAGCCAGTGCCAGCCAACTACGAGATGGAGCCACCACTGGCCAAAGCTGAACCAATCAATGACATCAGTAGCATCTCTGTGATAAAATATTTAAGAATAAAAAATACAGTGCAGCAGCTGTAAGAAAGGGGTGAAAACATGAGAGAAGCAGCTCTGCAGACACCAGGTCAGTGGACAAGGAGGGGAATAGGTGCTCCAGGTGTTGGATTCTAAGGTTCCCTTGCAGGCCATGGTGCAGACCATGGTGAGGCAGCTGTGCCCCTGCAGCCACTGAGGTCCATAGTGAAGCAGATATCAGTATCAACCTGCAGACTGTGGAGGACCGACCCCATGTTGGAGCAGGCAGATAAGCCCTGAAGGAAGCTGCAGCCTGTAAAGTGCCCACACAGGAGCAGGCACCCAATAGGACCTGCGCCTCATGGAGTGAAGCACATACAGGTGCAGGTTTTCTGGCAGAATCAATGGCAAGCACTTGTGGTGAAGTTTATGAAAGACCCTATACCAAAGCAGCGAAAAAGCATGAGGAGAAAGGCAGAGATGAAGAGTTTTGAACTGACTGCAGATACAATTTTCCCATCCCCCTGTATGACTTGGGACTAGGAAGAGTTAAGATTGAGTTGAGCATAGGAAGAAGGTAGGGGTGGGGGAAAGATGTTTCTAGTTTTGTTCTTATTTCTCACCATACTTCCCATTTACAGTTGATTTGTAATAAATTAATTTCTCCAAGTGAAACATGTATTTCTCATGACAATATTATTAAGTGATCTTCTTGTCCTTATTCCAACACATTATATTTTAATTGAATTTTCTCCCCCTGTCCTTTTGAAGAAGTGGGGTGATAGAGAGGTCTGATGGGCACCTGGTGGCCAGCCAAGGTCAACCCATCACATCTCAACATAAACAGTAGAGATTGCTCATTCAATTGTCAGGAAGCAGGTTTAAAACAAAATCAATAGAATATTTTTTTGAAACAATAACTATCAGTCAGCTAATTCAAAAGCAGAAACATACAACCATTAGCCACATTGTTGCATCACAACTGCCTTGTCTTTCATGACAAGAAGCACAAGAAGCACAGCCCAGGCCTGTGGTTCCTGTTTTCGGGGATCAGGTTACTTCCCTGGCATGGTACTACCCAGGAGCTAATTTGCTACTGTGTTCTGTGGCATGTAGATATGCTTTTAATTGTTCTGTAGTTCCCCAGGTACAAAACAAATGGCAGACCTACTCACTTTGCTTTCGGAAATATAGGAAGGATTAAGTTTTTACTCTTTGTACAGTGAGTTTACAAATAGAAAAAAAAAATTGCCCCATCAAAGTTAATGGCAGTTCTTTGGCTAACTTCTGTAAGGCCAAGTTATTTATCACCTATATAGGTTGTTTGCTGTAAACTCTGAACTGTACTGATTTGTATCTTCTATCCTAAGTTTTGGTGGTTTGTTTGTTTTTCATTTTTTTTCATTTTCTTCTGACTTTCCTGGAATGAACTTCCTTTGCTTGATCTCTGCTTAAGGATTCCAACTTTTTTTATTTATCTACAATGAAAAAATATAGTTCTTCTATATACTCAGATCAGGATTTTTCCACTTGAATTACTGAAACTTGGTTTGAAATAAGGTGGATGGAAAGGGGAGAGGGAGTAAAATAGTAATTTTTCAATAGACACCTAAAAGCAAAATGTACTTTTTCATAAATTGTTAATGTTGCCAGTTCTGTAAATATAAAATACAGTTTCTGAAGAGTTGTATGGGTTGCATTTTATAGGTGAAGTGATTAAGTTCATCCATTTGAGGATGAATTCTTAACTTGTTAACTTAACCGATAAAGGTTCGCTGAGCCAAAAGAGAAATTAGGAGTCATAGATAGTGCGAATCAAGTTAGCAAAAGGAATTTTAGGCAGATGAAGTTCTGCCTCCTAACATATACTTTTTCGCCATTCTGCAAAATTTTTAGTCTTTTCTGTATTTCCACAGTTATCAAATGGATCCTTGTATTTCCTACAGATAATACTCTGAATGTGTACTTCCTGACTATTATTCTAGACTATTCTAGAAAATCACTAAAAGCTCACAAGTATTTAGGCCTGAATATAAGTAAGGATTCATTGAAAACCCTAACACAGAACAACTTCAGATATTTGTGGGCATTAAGATAAAACTTTGAAAATAGAATGATCACACTGATTATTTAGAACTGTAAACTATGGCACAAAATAGTAACAAGTAAATGAAGACTGAATTTTCTGAGCCGTTGATAGAATTCCAATCTAGTAGCTTAAATAAATCAAGGAATGATAAAGAGGAAAAATACAGAGGTTGAGAAAGGGAAGGTGAAAGACCATCAGTAAACCTTCAGCTAAGCACTAAGCACTAAAATCATGAGTATGCATTGAGCTATTTGAATAGCAAATGCTGCTGTCAGAAATGTAGGGATATCTGGCTTGCAGGTATGTGGATAACATCTGCCCCCATCTGCTGAGACATTGCACTAGAAATGAAGATGAATCCTATCACCTACAAATTTCTGAAACTTCACTAAGATGTCATTTTGTTATTTCATTATGTGATGACTTACAATTGCACTCTGTGGCTGCTACAACAGATTACATGAAATAATGTGGAACATCATCAATTTAGAGTAAGTTTTTTCCTTGAAAGTGCCTTGGATCAAAAGAAAAATTATTATACGAGTACCAATTTGCATTTAAGTAAGTTTGTTCCTGGAGATGCGCTCATGAATTTTCATAGAATCATAGAATGGTTTATGCTGAAAGGGACTTGAGAGATAACCTAGTTTCAACCTCCCCACCATGGGTAGATTCACCTCCTACTAGACCAGATTGTTCAAATCCCCATCCAGCCTGGTCTTGAACACTTCCAGAGGTTTTGCATGTAAGTGAATATATATACACATACCAGCTAAAGAGAAAAAACTGTTTTCTTAGATGAAACAGAAACATTTATTCTCCTTGCACCCTTATTTTGACAAATAGATTAATAGATATTTTCATCTTTAATAAAGGACTAATGAAATCCTTTGAAAAGTAATGTATCTCACAAAATAGTAAATTATAACAACTGATGCACAACTTTTTGTGATTCAAGCCTTACAGATAAATTCAACATCTCTAATATGAATGTACTGTGTTATATAATACTCCATTAACACACTAAATAACAACAGATGTAGTTTTTACTTTACAGAATGAAAAAGTATCAGTTTTACAACTGCAGTCTTCTATTTCCTTATCAATTCACTTACATTTACATGAAGCTTTCACAGGCATCTTAAAGGAATAAATTGGTACCATGCAGATACTAAGGTCAATGTTAAATCCAAAAGCAGAATATCCTTAGCTGTGTGGTTCTGCATCTGAGTTAATTAGCCCTGTTGTTAGAGCTAAGGAGCCTGGGCAGTATGCTGCAGAAATGCTACCTCCTTTGTTTGCACCATACAGCACAAGCATACCCTGATTAGCAGGCCCAGAGATACACATAGTATGTCTGTAAGCCTGCCTTTTTCCAAGGAAATTGAGGTTAACACATTTTATGTGGCAATTTGAAATCATATGTTCCAACCAGTTTGTTATGGCCATTTTGAGGAAACATTTAAACATATGTAATTTGACAGATTTAACCAGCCTACGTGGTTCAACTTCCTATGCCCTTCCTCACCATGACTTTCTTTAATTTTTAACTGGACAGAGATATAAAGTCATGTCTCAGTAGTGGTTGAAGAATAATTGTACCTCATCAAATAACAAAAAAAATTAATTAATTAGGGAAGACAATTTTGGTCATTAAAATGGTTTTCAAATGTTGTAACCACTTTTTGAGAGAATTAGTAAGCAGTGCAAAAATTCAAATTACTAAGATTTTGCATAATATAGCTGAAGTTGAGGAGACTTCAAATTAGCTTTAAATGTAAATCTTAAGAGGAATTCTTCTTTACAGTGTAATTTACAGTGTAATTGCATTTTCTATGTGTTTTATGAGATTTATATGCTCTCGAGGACTCAGGTCCAGTTTTGGCTGAGCATCACAAATTGGATAGAAGCAAGGATTGTTTCAGAGTAAAGTGAAGTATAGAATTCTAAAGCTACTTCTAGGTAATTAATTTTGTCTATCTGAACGCTAAATCAAAAATAGCTGATTTATTAATGTAATAATGATATGCTAAGCAATTAAAGAAGGATTTCAGTTATAGTGTCATGCATGCAGGATAAGTTTGAGTTCTCTTTTATAACTGTACAATGTTACTTAAGCAGGCTGCAAGTGGAACAGACAGAAGAAATTACAGATTGAAATCTGAAAAAGATAACCATATAAAAAAGTCTAAATATGAAAAAAAACCCTCCAGACAAATCATAATGAACAATGCTGGGAAGCTGAATTAATTAAATATGATATTTAATATAATAAAACATTTAAAAAATATAAAATACCAAGGATATAATAAATTCTTCTATTTATAGAAATACTTGACATTTTAAATATTCAACTTAACTGTGTGGTTTTTAAGGTAAAAGCTATTTTTTTTGTTTGTATGCAAATACTAATTTATGAATTTTTATATTGGAGAAAACAATTTAACTTACTAACTGTGTAGTAAAAATTGTGAATATTTGGATTTCTCATGTATTTTTTCCTGAATGTAGAGGATACCAGTACATTAATGTGCATGGACATGGTTCGCAGCAACAGCCTGTAGATGGCCATCTTGAGCAAGGTGGTCAGACCAGATATCTTGGAGGTCCCGTTCAAACTCAACCATGCTGTTCTTCTGTGATATGATGCTGTTGAGATGGACCTTTAGCATTTTTCATTGTCTTTCTAGTACACTGATTGAGATCTTTTTAGAATGTCTTCTCCCAAAATTTTCCCATTGAAATTTTCTGGAACACATTTCTGGATGAAATTTAAGTATTTAAATATTTATTTTATTTTGCTACAGAACAAATTTCAGAGTATTTCTTTCCAACAAGAAGAAATTTTGATTCAAAATAATATCTCTAAGTAACACTAACTACCACTAGAATATAAGGATTACTTTTGTTTAACAATGAGAAAGCCTCAGGGGAGTTGTTCATGCACAGATTCGTGGATGCACAAATAGGATGCGCAATCCCTTCTGCTGCCTACCCCACATTCCTGTCTGTGACAAAGTTGAGATATTGTATAACCCAGCTGTAGCACTTCTGTCAACACTATGATTGGAGTGGCTCCTGCAGGGAAGGCTATTTTATTTGCTGTGGACAGGGCAACTGTTCAAGTCATAAAGCATGTACATGCCCTGGCCTACTCAGCAGGTTTAGGGGAAGGTAATTTGATTTACTCTGGGTAGTGCCTGAGAGAAACAACAAAATTCTCAGGAGGTTCAATACTTGCAAGCTTTAGAACGTTAAGAATAAGGTACATAGCAAATTTTAAACAACATCAAAAGTAAGGCCCTTCTCACATGAAAAGGGGAAATTTCCTAGACCTTTAATGTGGGGAGATTTTCTTGGTCTGTAGTATTTGTCTGTCAGCACCCCAGGAAAGCCAAAACCCTGGTGCCCGACCAGTCTGTCAGCCACCGGTTATGGGGGTCCTTCACTGAGCGGTCCTGCTGGATCGGGGCTGTTTTGACTGCTGTAGGGAAATACAACAGCACAAGGGAGATCCCTCTGCAGGTCTTTCCAGTTTATGACCCCTCAGTGGATCTTCCTCTTTTTGTGAATGTGTTACCCTCTGCCAGCGACTCCTAGTGCTCTTGAAGGACTCACACCAAATATTTACGGAATAACACTATTATTAATATAAAATTGTGACAAGTTAAGGTTTTATGATTGCCATTGATAGTATCTGACTGCAAAAACATATTCAAAGCAATACACAGACAAGTTCAAATCCCCAGTAAAATATTCGTTGTGCATGGGTATGGATCTTATTCAACAGGCGTCCCTATGGGGAAGAAGACAGGTTCAGCCTGTTGACTGATCCCAGCAGTTTTAACGCAGTCTTCCCTAACTTTTTCCCCATTCTTGACTTACTTTTTTGCTTCTTCTCTATGTTTAGGTGGAGGTTGAGTGACTCTAGTAATTCGTATCTGTGTTACTGATAGTGTAAAATTCTCTCACATTGCTTTTAAAGATACGGCCAAAAAATACAGAGTGCATGCCCAGTGAGGGGAGGTTGTACCTTGTAGGCCTGTACCTTTGGCATGGAAGGAAGTGTTAATATTACAGTTAGGTTATAATGAACCACTTTCATCCAAGGAGAAAGATTTTGCCACAGTGGGAAACCTCTGTAAACTTAGAAAGCTATTACTAGCTGCTATCAGTTAAACTTCATGGGATGAAACACACAACTGGAACACTGCAACTCGTGGCTTATAAGCACATCAAGACACAGGCACTCAAAGGAGGGGCAGGGGACAAGAGTTGTCCCATGTGTAAAAAGTATTCATTGATTCCACCACTGTCTTTGAAAAATAGTGATGACCAGATTGAGATCTTACGGATGAAAATTAGAGGCCAAGCCAGTAAATGAAACCTTGTGGCTTGTGTTTACTCCAATCAAGGGGAGCCTGTCAATGAAGTTCAACTACAGGAAGCATCATGATCACAGGCTGTGCTCATTCTGGGCACTCCTCTGCTGACAAAATAGAACAACAAGCTGTAAACAGCCTCAGAAACCCTTGGGGTGCATCAAAGATAGGTTCATAGTGCAGGTGGAAGCCCAATCAGAGGCAAACCCTTACTGGATCTGTTGCTTCCCAACACACATAAACTGACTAGAGAGGTCAAGGGTCTTGTCAGCCTGGGTTGCAGTGGTCATGCTGGTTTTTACTTCAGTTTTCAGTCTTCACACATCACTTAACATCAACTCCTTCCCATCATAAAAGGACACCAGATTCATGACCCCCTGAGGACTCTGAACAGTCATACATCTATGGGACCTGGTGAGATGCATCCTATAGTCTTGAGGGAATTAGCTGATGCAGTTGCCAAGCCACTCACCACCATATTTCAAAAGTCACGGCAGTCAGGGGAAGTTCTTGGTGATTGGAAAAATGTAAATATGGCACTTATTTTAAAAAGAATTATAAGGAAGACCCTTGGAAATATCAACCAGGCAGCCTCACATCAATGACTGATAAGATACGGAACAGATGGTCCTGAAGTTATGACAAAGCATATGGAAGACAGGGGCAGTTTTCAGAGATAGTTAATGTGGCTTCACCAAGGGCAAATTAAACACAGCCTTGAGTCAATTACTGAGCAATAAAATGTTTAAAAATCATTTCTATCTTGTCTTCCAATTTGAAATCCTAGCCCTATATTGTCACATACTGAAATATCCCTGAAGTAGATGCTCCCAACATAAGACATTTTATTCAGGGGGAAAATTTTGCATTTCAGGAAATTTCTAGAGACAAGGATCAATTTCAGTTGTGTGTTTCTTTGAAACAGTTTAATTTACACTATTTTGTTGTTCATTCTTCTTCCACTGTCCGTGCTGCTTTATTTTTCAGTGTAGCATCAGAACACAAAATTCAGTCACTCACTATGCCCTAGCACACACTTGGGTTAAAATTGGTCACTTGAGGAACAGTCTTATAGGAAATAATTTTGACTGGTCTCCTCACTTCATACCTTTTTTTTCCTTGAAGCAAGTTTTAAGTCACTATTTTCTAAAAGAGAGTTCTTCCATATTTTTTACAGAGCAAAAATCTCCCATTTAGTGAATGCAAGGCATTACTGAGAATTCTTGTCTTTATCTCTAAAGAAAAAGAGTGAAAACGATGCTAATTCCTTCCTCAGCTAATTGCTGTTTAGGTTCATGGGATATGTTCTGAGTGTTGTAAATGTACAATGAGGCATGAGAGAGCATGGATATTAACATTCATCTTCTTCACTGGGGTTTATTTTAAAAATAATATGGTTTACTCATGTAGCACTTCAAAGTTCATTCTGGAAAGTGCCATGATATTAGTTAAAGGCTTGTGTTTGGTTGGGCATTAAGTATTATTATTTATGTTAGTATTATTAGTATTAGTTATTATTTATTTATTATTATATAATATTTATTAATTATTATTAATAATTATAATTATTTTAAGTAGGAAAGTGCTGAAAGACTGTGAAAAAGAACTGAAGTTATCATTATTGAGCTTCTATCCCATAAGACTTCACTGGATATTCTATTACATTATTCAATTTCCCATTGACCTGATTTTGTTCCCCTGATTATAACAGTCAGGGTATTGCTCAGAATGCTCAGAATGGCTTCTGTAATAAAACCAGTTAAGCCTAAAACCTCCTCCCATGCTCTTTAAAGTATAAGTGACTTTTAAATTGATTGACTAAAACAAAACACTCTCTTCATTCCTCAGGGAATTTATCAGCTGAACTTAGGTCACACTGTGAGTTCTTGCATGGGTGTCCAGGGATTCAGTATTGAAAATGATGAGAAGTGATGAATCTTGGTCATATGAAAACCCTGAGGGATACAAAATTTTATTAGGTGGCAGATGCAAAACACAATGAGCCTTCAACCCAGCCATTTTATTCCTAGTAAAGGGTCCATCTGAGTCAAGCTAATTTTCCCTACTTGTCTGGGAATCTATGAAAAGATCTATTGCTCACAGAAATTCTGTTAATATTTTTTTTTTCCCACTTGTACCTCTGGCTTCTGTTATGGCCACAGGTAAACACAATAAAGTCTGAATGAGGTCAGTGATTTCTACAGTCAGACAGACCTATCTTTCTTTAAGTTATATTAATTTTGAACTGTTCCAGTTACCTGTCTTTGAGAAATAGGACATATACAGTCAATTAGAGCAAGCTTATATCAATTGGTCTTTGTACAACTAGCACTGTATTTTCTTACTTCCAACATATTTTATATATTTTGTATATTTTGAGTAATCTAAATTTACTGAATATTTCATAGCTGAAAGAGCGGGGCTTTCAAATTCTTACTTCCACTGTAGGAGGAATTAATTAAATTCATGCTATTAAGTGATGTGCTTTTTTTCATGTATAGAACAATCATTACATGAATGAAGCCATTTTAAAAAAGAACATTACTGTGATAATATTCATAGCTGTATAAGAACAAGCATACTTTATAACTACCAGTGCTGCGAATGTATCTTTGAGTTCTTTTTTTTTTCATTAATCAGCATAGCAGGAAAAAACCCACAGTGAACAACACATTTTTATTCTGAGATAGAATTATATTTGAGGAACTACCATTTTAATTTCAGGCTTTTTCCTACCACATACAGTATTAACTTCAAAACTCAAAACTTTCCCCAAAAAATTGAAAAGTAAAAACTGAAAACTTTCCCAAAAATTGAGCTTCAAAACTTTCACAAAAATTAAAAAGTAAAAATTCCCATTCATGGAAAAATTGCTAAGTGAAAATTAAAATGTCTGCACTTTCTGGTATGTCAGTTTAGACCATGTGATTTACATAAATGAACCTGCTTATTATGTTAGAGAGTACCCACAAGAAACAGTCAAATATTCCTTAGGTAAATAGTAACACAGATTTATACACTATAAAGTCACACTCCTTAAAACTACTGTGAGATGTTACCAAACAAGAGCCATTTACATACGCTTTGAACCCAAGTTCAGTGGTTGCAAAAGCCAAGACTGATATTTATCCAAATGACAGGTTTCATACCTGATAAGCTGTTTCCTGTTACTGATTACAGAATTGGCAACAGCTACAACTTTCTGTGTCTCTAATCCAAACTATGACTAATCAAAATTGGACAAATATCATAGGTTACCTATCTTATAACTTTATATATATATTTTGTAATTTTTTTGTACCTACCACATTCACATATTTCTTGATTTTGAAACTTTGGTCATCCAGTAATAATAAGAAAAGGATGATAACACAATTTTATTGTTTCAACCCATTTATTCCAAGAAATATAAAATACTTCTTTTGTTTTAAAAAACAGCAAGGTCAGCCACACACCTGTGGCATCCCTGGGATGTCTCAGAGGATGCAGGGCAGCTCACTTGACTGAAGTGGTTGACAGATATAAGTCCTTCAGGCGGCACACACATGGACGGGAGGAGGGGGATGGTCTGTGCGCAAATGAGCAAATGACGATGTGTGGGACAGATGGCAGGTGGGGAGAACCTGTGGGCCAGGGTCAGACTGATGAACCTAATAACATGGTGGGAATGAGATACAGACCAGCCAGTCCAGGTGAAGAAGTGCATGAAGCCTTCCTTAAACTGTTTAAGAAGGTGTCTGTCTCAGAGCTGTGACATGTCCCAGGAAGACAGTTTGTCAGGACACAAGTAATCAAAACTTCTGGATAGTTTTAGGAGGAACTTCCCAATAAAGAAACTGGATGGGCCAAAAAGGGGTTACATGCAGCTGGACCTACTGTTTGCTAACAAGGAGGTACAGAATGGGCATGTGGTAGTCAATGGCATCCTCAGCTACAGTGATCATGAAGCAATGGTCTTTGAGCTTCTGAAAGGAGTGAGAAAGGAGGATGCAGAACCTGAGCTTCACAAGAACAGATTTCAGCTTATTCAGAAACTTGATGATGAATTCCAGTTTCTGAAGACAGTTCTGACTGGCAAACCAGAACAGTTTATCCCAATACTTAGAAAATCAAAGTTGCTTTGTCTAAGTGGGAAACTCCCAGCATAACTCCAGTGGTGAAAAGACAGCATAAAGGTTTGAAATAGGGACAGGTTACCAAAGAAGAATTTAAAAACATTGCCCTTCACAGATGCACAGATGGCTTCAAGAAAGTCAAACTCAGCTGAAGTTGGAGGGATATCACAGGCGGGAGTTTCTATCTCTATGTGAGTAGTAAAAAACAAAGGCAAAGTGTCAATGCTGCTAAATGAAGGCTGTTGCTTTAGTGACAGTGGAGAGAGAACATTGAAATATTCACTATATTCTTTGCCTCAGTCCTTGCTGACAAGCTGTGACAGGCCTTGCAGGTTAGTGACAGGGCTCAGGGAGGAGGGGAGTTACCAGACAAGAGTGAGGGCTGAGTCAAAGATTGATTGCAAGACATCATCCCTCATGGGTCTCTGGAATCTGATAGGCAGTAACAGGGGGAGGGCTGAGGTAACAGGCCAGTGTCCCTTCTACGTAATTTTCTGCTAGATTTTAAATGTCATGGAGACTGAACAAATCCTTTGGCAACTGCAGAAAGACAAATTTTACACCCATCTTCAAAACATAGCCAAAATAAAAGAAGCAATGGGGAACTCTGGGCCAGTTGGCCTCACTCTTATCCCTGGGAAAGTCACATTTCGTGGCAGGTGAGGGAGAAAAAGAAAATTTAGGATAGCCAGCACAGATTTGCTAGGGGCAAAATAGACCTGCCCAACCTGACTCCTTCAGTGATAAAATAACCAGAGATGTGGATGTAGATTGAATACTTTTTGTCATTTATTTACCATTATTTCCATACTCACTCTTTTTTGTTAGCAATCTAGACTATAAAAGCTCAGTAACAGAGAATTTCTAGCACTTTGTTCAATGAAGCAGAATACAAGACAGGTTTCCCTGAAGCCACCCTGCCATATTTGATTTTGCAAATGAGTAGCTTCACATTAAGCAAAAACCAGTGTCTGACTGCATCAGATACAGTGAATAATTGTACTATATGATTATTTTGTTCACATTGTAAATTTCCCACTATATATCAAAAGACATTTATTTATTTGAATTTCACTTGAATGTTCAAGAAGATATTCAACTCTAGTTCCAGTGACCTAAATGAACTATATCCTTTATTCCCATTTCATGCTTAAATTAAATCACAAATTATGTGGTGTCTGTGTTCAAAATTTATGTGAACCCTCTTCTGTTCTTTAGCTTTGCCATCATGTATTTTAGACATTAAAGAAAGAACGTGGAGAATGAAGTCTTATTCACATGCTAGCAAAAGGCCAAATTCTGTCACTTGATAATCCTGTGCTAGCCCAATAGCAAAGATCAAAGACATTGTATTATTAACTTTCAGTGCTAGGGCTTGTAGCTTGAGATATATTTTTTATTCAACGAGACAAAAACATCATAAAACATTGCTGTTCAGCCCACTGGTGGCCACCAAATTAGGAAAAAACTTTATTGCCCATCTGGTCTTCCAGATATTTTCTTGCTGTTATTCACATTTTTTACATAAAAGTTAAGCTTATAGTGCAAAACCAGAGCCAAAGTGCTAAGTTGCTAAAAGCTTTAGCTAAGGCTCTCCAAGTCTTTGTTTCCTGGGTTCATACAAGTTATAAAGTTTTGTAGTTGACTGTAATCTCAGATAATGTGTTTGGGATTTTTTCATATAGAAAGAATCTTCATTAAATTTCTTTAGTTAATTTTCCACTTATAAAACAAGAGAAGGGCAAGAGAAAAAGAAATAGTGTACTGCATGCCAATCTATTTAAATATAATAGTGATTATTAATTCATAAATACAGTTCTGAAAGTAGTTAGTCTAATGTTGTCACAGAAGAAAACCTGGTCAAATTTTTCAGGTTGTAACAACAGCTTTATAGCTTCAGTAACTATGTTTGTGAAGTTATTTGTATTTTATACTGTTGTTAAATATGACTGCTAAATTGACACTCTACAGCTCTAAGTGCACTATTACTCTGTAATATAATTACTGCACATTAAGATAAAAAAAGCAACTTATGTGAATTTAGGTGTGTATTTAAAATACTCAATATTACGATTTTCAGAGCAGTTACTGGGCAATTCAATGCTCAAGTAAATAAAACAATTGTAAGAAATTCAAACACAACCTAGAATGTTAATTAAGTTGCTCTGGGCTATTTTTAAGCTATGGGAAGACTCAAACTTTGTGTGTGTTTGACCAAGACATGGAAGCATCACAGACTGTCATGTCAGTGATCCACACAATTACTAAAAAGAAGACACTTGCCAGGTTTTAATGTAAGATAATAAAAGGAATGGTTTGCTAGAAGCACAGAAGATGGCATTTTATAATAGCTATTAGATGTTGCATTTTTATGTAAGTCAAATCTCATAGATGCACTAACCTCCAGAAAATAAGTCTTAAAGTCACAAGCACAGACATTAGAGCTCTCTCTTTAATATCTTTAAAAATACGTTTTTTTAAAAAATTCATTTATTTCAGATGTAAACTCGTGCACTTCATTATACAATTTTCGTCTCAAAAAAACCTAAATAACCATTTCATGTTCCAAAACACCTATCTGAACAGAACTGTGTACTGATGTACAGGTATAGATCTTATACTGATATTCTTTTCACACTTGTGAACAAAAAAATTCATAATTTCTTGAAGTGACCCTTACGCAGTTGCCTTCCACTAGCATATACTGTATAAATGCCCAAGTAGCAACACAGATCTCCAGATAATTGCACTAGGGATATGATAGCAGTCTTAATTTTCAATGTCATTACTTTTCAATATTATTTTATTGTCAGCAAATTGAACACCTCTTCTTGCCACACACTTTTTTTTTCTCACATTTAAATGCTTTGCAGTACAGTTATGTCCTATGCAGACATTAGAATAATAAATAATATACAGAGGTTCCGGGAATTTTTGAGTAAGTGGTATGATAATGGAAATAATTATTCTCAATCTCCTTTTTCATTTTCAGTGAACTTACTTAGCATCTGCTCTTGTGTCTGAACAGATCATCCCATGAAGCTGTGTATCTGTGGACAGTAAGGAGTGAATTTCAAAAAGGGAAGTTTCAATACCCCACACTTTATTGTTAAATAAATATTTTATCTTTTAAGTTTTCAAGGGTCTAAAGAAGTCCACACTTTCCTAAAGTTCTAAATATTTGTTATTTGCAACAGATATAATACATTGAACAAAATCTTTTGATTTAATTAATGAATAAGTTAATCAACAGAACTGAGCATATTTTTTTATGGTCTCCTTGGTTCTTCTCATATCTTAACATAAAAGAATGTGATCACATGTTCAGTAAGTGATTGATTATATATACCAGAGTGACATTTGCATCCCTGAATTATACTCAGTACAATTTTAGAAGTCTTTGTTCAAAGGAAAAATTAAGAGGGGGAAAGGCAATAATTTAGTCCTTTAGGAGATTTTGACTTTGTAGTTTAAATTACAAAATAACATCACTAAGCAGGTTTGTGCTGTATTGGGCAGGAAATTAGAAAGAGAAAGTGAGAGGCAGAGCCCACCAAAAGTGTGGGAGGATACTCAGCATCAGGGTACTCTTTTATTAAATGAAGAAACAGACAGATGAGCAAAACCTTGCAGTGTCTAACGAAAGTTAAAGGCCAAAAGTTTTATTTGAAGTCAAAATATAACTGTTCAGATCAGTTAAGGAAGTTAAAAAAGCAGCAGTAAATTATTTCAGTTCTGTACTCCTTAGTGTCTCAATATATGCTACAAAGAACAAGGTATTTTACCCAGCTGCTCTTTCAATTTTGACAATACATAAACGGCACATTATTAGTACTTGCAGATAAAATTTGACCCTGAGTGAAATCTAGAGGAATTTTAAAAGGCATTTTGTCTAAGTAAATCCCCTCAATTCAGCAGGATTTGGAAATGTTATTTATTTATAGCTAGAGCCTATCCCTGAAACCCTCCTGGGGCCCTTGGACTATGCATGACCAACAGACTTTCCCTGACAACTTATAAATAAGGACATCTTCTTCTCATTGGACTTGTACTCTTTGACTACTAGTTATGTTTCTATAATTACACAGCTTGCTGTAATTATAATTTTAAAATAGTAACTTAAAACTCTAATCAGATTGTCTTTCCCTTATGTTTGCATCTCTTTATTAGGAGTATGTTAGTAGGGGTGATGTCTTTATATTTTAATTTATATTCTTAAAAAGAAACAATTTATCCCACAGAATTTCACCATTAAATATCAGAGGTGGTGTTAATTCATGCTTCCTCTCTTATTTATGTTCTTGAGCTCAGAGGTCACTGGACATACACTATTATCTCTCTGTAAAATACATATCCAAGGCTGTAAACGCATAAGGTAAAAAGATGAGTTATTTTCTAAGTTTCCAGAAAAAACTAACTTCTTCCTTATGGTGTGCTCACTAATACTGTCTTTTGACTGTAAGTTGCTTTAGAATAGACCAGCTTTTCATCTGTATGTGCTTGATATTACTGAAAAGGTCATCAAATAGTAAATAGAAATGTATTGCCAGCTAATGCTTTTAAACAGGTCTTTTAAGGTACTTTTGCTGATACTGAAATAATTTCTCAGAAACCCCATTCATCCTAACAAATAAATAGTATACTGGTACTATGAGAGCCTCCATTTTTCTTTTTGCTAGTTTTTTATCTCATTTTCCTGAAACAATTCAAATCATTCATTCTTCATCTCCATTCTTCTTATAACATCGGCTGCGACTGACGTACATGCTTAGCTTCAAGACTTCTTTTTTACTTTCAGGATAATGGTGTTAGTAATAAAATGTGAAGACATATTTCTAATCTTTCTTTGCACAAAGCCAAGGCCTAGCAATATTGTAAAAAAGATAGGAAATTAAAAAACCCCTCTTGAATCAACCCTCCTATACTCTTAAGTACTTCTAGAACAAAAAGTTATGAGTACCCAAGTATATTCTAACATTATAATATCTCCAAAAAACAAGCATATTATTTAGATCCTATATATCATAAACTTGATGTTGATTAGGGCCCAATGCGAACTGACAGCTTCTAAACAGTTTATTTCTTATGTGATTGTCACGCTGTGATATCCACACCATGGATACCTGACCATAAAAAACATGACAAAATTGAGGGAACAAATCAACAAGAAACACTATCCAAATCTGGGTTTATGCTCAAATGATCACTTTTCCTGGCTCTTTTCTCTTCCTGGGGGTAAATTTTGTGTCTCTTTCAGGCAAAATTTTGAATAGCACAATAGACATTTTGCATATGTACTGTGATCCCTGTACAGAGGGTTACATTAAGGCAAATGAACTCAGTGAATGACTCTTCAGAGAAAATCAATTTCCTACTAGTTGAATACAAACACAGTGAAAGCTGTCATCAAGCTACCTATCTCTTATGGACCATCTTTTAATGGAAAACATTCAATTAATTTCTTCCATCATCAGTCACTATTAATGCATCTCACATATTCGTCAAACACTGCATGGAAATGTAAACAGAACTTATTAATTATACCTTCCAATAAATAGAGACTAGACTTCTTTCCAAGGAATCATAAAGGATGTTTCATCTTCCATTTTAGAGCTAGCTATGGTCTTTGGTTGAAGAGAGGGGTGTTTTAATAGGAACTTAGCATTTCTTACAAAAACAGATTGGTTGATCAGTTAAACCAAATATGTAAACTGATTCTTAAATATACACAAGGACTCTGAAATATGTGTTAGTAAGTGGAAAAAAAAGTATCAGAAATTATCAGAAATCCTAATTGTTTTTAACATTTTGATATTGCCTCTGAATATCTTTAACATCATCTTGCTAGAAAAACAAAGAAGACTTGTGTAAGAAAGGTTGAGTAATAAACTTTTTCTTGATGTATGCTGCAGCTGAATATGTTGATGTATCAGTAAATACTGAAAAAAAAAACCCTGCTATATATGCACTTTCCAGTTCAGACACTTGGAAAAAAACCCCAAAATCCTTTGCATTGATGATGTATTTAAGTACAAGGTATCACCTTATTTTTTCCTTCTCTCTTCTTCCTTTACTTCCCCTTCCTTCCTTCCTTACTGTACTGCAGACCATCTAGATCCTATTGTAAAGATAGTCACAGAATCTTTTATTAAATGTTTTAGAGCCTAAAGACTCTTTGTTCATTAGGAAGCTGTAATTTCCAGCTACTTGCCACTTACATCACTTAACTTTAAACTCAGTACAAGGGAAAATAAAGCTTTCTTTCTCTGCTTCTTGTTATAGCCGCGGCTGTACTTTTTTTTCTTGTATGAATATAACTTGAATGGTTTCTATTGCTCAGCCTTATATCTTTTATGTCTGACCTAAGCTGAGGTGTTCAGAGGCGTACAAAGTTCTTCACAAATATGCAGAAAAAATTAATTTAAATTCAAGCCAAAAAGTTGACAAATTTTTCTCTACAGATATTGTTTGGCAAAATCTTTATGATGGTTATTATTATCTAGAATGATGGAGTTAATTAAATTATTTGAGATTTTCTCTTGTGTAAACTATACTTATATGGACTACTAATTTCTTTAAGGTAGGTGTAACTTAAAAGAACATTCAAGTAACTTTTTTACCTAGTGTCTGCAAGTAAAACTACTCCTGAAATGTCAACAAATCCCAATTTCCACTATTAATTTTGTATGTTAACATGTACCAGGATAAGTAAATGTCTCTCCCAACTAATATGGCCCTTCCCTTTGTCTTTTGTTTTTTTTTTTTTTTGACTGACACTTTGGAGTGTAGTTAGTGATTCCTTCTTCTCACTCTTCTCAAGAAATTATGAAGTTAAAGATCACTACTTCAGTGCTCTGAGCTGCAATCAGAATATTACTTCCCTGTACTTCAAAGAATGTGCTTTGGATATTTTGGGACACTTTTTTATAATATGTTTACTTGTAGTAGAATATGCCCATCAAAACTTCTTGGCTTTTCACAGAGATGAAAAAATCCTAGCAATACAGGAAGAAATTCTCATTTTACCCGCAGAATGAAGAACTCCTGGAAGGTGCTGAAAAGACAAATGGTCTATATTTTGTATACTTCATAAAGAAATATTCACAGAGTGGTTGGAATATGTGCAAAGGAGATACTTGGATGGAATGTTTTGAAATCTGAGACAAAAGTGAAGTAAGAGGAAATGTGCCCACTTCAACCTCTGATTAGAATAATTATTCATGCCGCAGACTGCCATGTCTGAGAAAAACCTTACAAGTGTTGGGGTAAGCCCATGCTTGAACTAGGGGTGGATTATCTTTGCTTGTTTCATAGCTGGTAGATGTTACTCAATCTGTTTTTAAATCCTTAAAATGACAGGGGTTGAACATACTTAGATGATTTTTTCCATTCCACAAAAAAAAGGTACTCCTAACAAGGGGATAGCCCCTTTGTTTATTACTTTATCCTTGTGTCAGTATATTTAGATGATCAGTTGATCATCATCTTCTCTAAAACAACAATTATACATAATTGAAGATAGTGACACTGCTTACACAATTTTTTCCACAAGTTAATGCCTTTGAATTTTCTCTTACTTTTGGTATTCACTGTTTTAAATCCACTTATATTTGTCCATCTTCTCTTGAGCATATTCAGCTTATCAACTCTGTATTAATCTGTGTATACTGTACCGGGTGATAGACATCATAACTGCCAACATGAGGAGAATAATTACCTCTTGCATCTTAGCACTTCTGTTATGAAAAATTGATACCCAATAGCCTGTCTTTTAAGTCAGTCTACATCCAGCTTTTACCACAGTGCAAAAAATGCCCATGTTCCTTCTGCAATATTACTTTATAAGCAGTAATTTTTCAAATGGAAATTTTTTCTTTCTAAATCTAGCACATTATTCTTATCTCTTTTGAATTTTTATGATTTTAGTTTACTTATCAAAATCAATTGATTTCATTTTTAGTTCTGTACTATAAAGGGCCTGCCATATCTCAGTCCTGAATGTCATATGTAAACTCCCCTGATTAATTATTACTCCATCAATTATGTGTTTAGCTTAAAAGTATAATAATCAAAAAAGTACTAAATAAAGAAAAATCCTTGCCCAGTCATGTTTGAAAACAAACAATTCTTTAAGGTTTAACCAGCTGGGACCTCTCTAAAAGTAGTAATATCTAAGCCATAACTGCTTAGTTTGCTTAAAAAAGATGTGGTGCATTAAAAAATTAAATAGAGACAGGCAACAGCATTTCTGCTGACTGTTCCTTAACCACAAAGCCAGTACCCGGAAGGAAAAGAAAATTAAATTGGTTTGACACCATTTGTTCTTCACAAATTATTGCTGACCATACTTTAGCACCTGATTATCCTCCAAGAACTTACAATTTGATTGTTCAATAATTTGTTTCAGTAGCTTTCCAGTATTAAATCCACACCAAACTGTTTACAGCTCCCTAGGTGCTCCTTCTCTGTTTTTTGGTGATAGGAATTGCATTTGACCTTCCCTGCTCTTCTGAGACCTCAGCATCATCCACAGCTTTCTAGAGATATTTGCTGATGGATCATAGATTGCTTCAGCTAGCCATTTAACAAGCAAAGACAAATTTCCTAAAACCTTGTAAATTGCAATACACCTAACCCATTTAAACATTATTTAACCCAAGCTTCCATTATTCCTTTGTTCCCATACTCTTGAAATTAGTTTTGGCATGCATATGATTACAGTTGACTTTTAGAAGACAAAAGATATGTTTTTCTTTTCAACATTAACGTTTATTTGTTCAGCATACCAGCTGATAATTGGAGTTATGTTTTCCCGTACCTTTCTTTTATGCCTCTAATTTATTTGCAGCTTCTGAAATAAAAATTCAGTTTGTTTCCATAAGCAGCAAATCGCTGACAGGCATCTGTAAGCACTTAAGTACTGAAAACTGAGCCAGCAATAAGAACATAATGCAAAAGTGGCTCAACAGCAAAAAATGCATATGCTATTAATATTATGAACTTTTTGTATAAATTTAAAGCTACATTTTAAACTGCTTCTTTTTTTAATATTGTTTCTATTCAAATTAAATGAATAGAATGTATTCTATGTGTAGAATTTTCTTGTTAAAAGAAAAAAATTTAATTTCAATATTACATGATTATAAATATAACTAAAATATTTAAATTTTGTTTCATAACAGTGTATCTCTTCTCATTAATAGAAAAATTACATTTACTTGTGTGGAATTATGTTGTTTGATAACATTTTGATACTACTAAGGAAACAATTTGATTTTTTTCACTTTTTAATTATGAGTGACCCAATATTTAATACAAAAAATTCTGGATTTCATATTGGAAGAGATACTTAATTTGACACATTGGCCTTTCATATGTATGAAGCAGAACCTAACATCCTAAAAAAATTTCTGAATATCGGCGCATGTAGTAGTACTGACTCTAGTTTAAGTCTGCTGAAAAGTATTTGTCTTAGAAAATAAGAGACACTCATACTAAGGGAAATTCAATCTGTTGAACCATAGCTGGCATCTCAGAAAGCTGTTTATAATGCGTAAGAAAAGCTTTATTACACTACTTTTTATGAACAGTGTTAGATTTTCTTGCATAATGGCAGAAAATGCTCATTAGTTAATTAGGCACAGATAGATCTATCACACTCTCATTTAATCTCTCCCCAGAGAAGGATGCCCCATGAACTCTCTGCATCACTCAGGAAAAGTAAGTGAAACTGGAAGAGGAACAAACTGTTGTGAAGGATCCTCGGCTGGCCCAATACAATCTGGCAATACAATCCATTGAAGGATCTCAACACAAGTTTGATCTAAGTTGAACTGAGTCACTGTTAAGAAGTTGGCATTAATCACAAAAATACCTAAGAAAAAAAATCTTTTCCATAAAAATGACCACTTTTAGGCAAATCTTGATTTACTTTATAATCACTTTTCCACTGCATTATATTGTTGCTTAGGTAGATTATTTTATGCTGATTACTGCCTTAGAGAGACCTAAAATGACTTTACATGAACATAAATGTAGGTAAAACATTAATAGATGGGTCCATTTAATTTCCGGTGCTTACATCCACATTTATGAAAGTAATAATTTTCTTGTCATGTCCAGATATTTAGGATATAGGTTGACAATCCTGGTTGCTATTACCCAGCTACTACCAAAAATCACAGAATCACAGAATTGTCCCAGGGTTGGAAGGGACCTCTGGAGGTCATCCAGTCTGATCCCCCCCCGCCAAGGCAGGGTCACCTGGAGCAAGTTACACAGGAATGTGCCCAGGTGGGTTTTGAATGTCTCTAGAGAGGAAGATTCCATGACCTTCCTTGGCAGCCTGTTCCAGTGCTCTGATGCCCTCAGTGTAAACAAATTCTTCCCCATGCTGAGGTGGAACTCCTTGTGTTTTATGGTCACTGCTCCCTGTCCTGTCACTGGGTACCCCTGAAAAGAGTCCGGCACCATCCTCTTTGTGCCTGCCTTTGAGATATTTCTGTGTGTTGATGAGATCCCCTCTCAGTCTTCTCCAGACTAAACAGTCTCTCCTCACAGGAGAGATGCTCCAGACCCCTGATTATCCTTAGGACTCTCTGCTGGACCCCCTCCAGTAGCTCCATGTACTGAATAGCCCAGAACTGGACACAGAACATCCCGATGTAGTGTAGGCCCCACTACATCTGAGTAGAGGAGTAGGATCATTCATCCCATCTTGGCCTGCTGGCCACACTCTTCCCAATGCACCCCAGGATACCACTGGCCCTCCTGGCCACAAGGGCACTGCCAGCTCATGGACAGCTTGTGATCCACCCAGAGTCCCAGGTCCTTCGCCGCAGGGCTGTTCTGTAGGAGGTCAGCCCCAGCCTGTGCTGGCACTTGGGGCTGCTCCTCCCCAGGTGCAGGACCCGACACTTGCCCTTGCTGAACCTCATCAGGTTTCTCTCTGTCCAACCCTCCAGCCTATCAAGGTCCCACAGAATGGCAGCAGAGCCGTCAAGTGATTTTATGGGTAAAAATATTCTTGTAGTGAAATTCTATATTGTGAGATAAAAGAGCTGTTAATGTACTTTATCACAGTAGGTGGTCAGACCCTCAGAGACTCTTGGAGCTCTCATGAAGTTCTAGGAGAAATTTTTAGTATATACAATGCCTGCTGATATCAAAAATTGTTTTGTTCTATTTTAAGTTCTTTGAAGCATTACATTTAAAACATTTATATCTTAATAGATATTGAAAACTGTTCTAAATGTCTTTTCTGTCATTCGAACAGGGTGATGAAATTCTCTTAAATAAATTTATAGAACATTTACTTAGATAAATGTGAATATTTTTTCAGTCAGTTCTTTGAAAGTAATATTTTAAGTAATATCAGTATTACTTACTGTGATGATACAAATATCACAGAGCTGGAGAGTTTGAAGTTTTGAACCATTATGTTTTGGTATGGTCTGGAGAGTGACTTTTTTAAGAAGGCATAAATATTTTTATGAAATATTGTCCTTTTTTTCTGAATTTCCTAAGAGTCTGTAGTGGGTTGACCCTGGCTGGATGCCAGGCATCCACCAAAGCCTCTCTATCACTCCCCTCTGCAGCTATACAGGGGAGAGAAAATGTAATGAAGGATTCATGAGTTGAGATAAGGACCAGATGAGATCACTCACCAAGTATTGTCACGGGCAAAACAAACTAGAATTAATGATATTAATTGAATTTGTTACTAACAAAATCAGTGCAAGATAATGAGAAGTACAAACAGACCTTCAAAACACCTGCTTACCACCTACCCTCCCTTTCTCCCTCCCAACATTACCTCCTCCACCCCAACAGCACAGGGAGACAGAGAATAGGGGTTATCGTCAGTTCATCACACTGTTCATTGCTCAGGGAGAGGAGCCCATCCCCGGCTCCAGTGTAGGGGCTTTTCCATGGGACACTGTTCTCTATGAACTTCTCCATGAAGTCCATCCCATGAGCATGATCCCATGGATGGACTCCATGAGTCCATCCCATGGGCAACAGTGCCCCCCAGACTGCTGTAGAAGGCCGCTCTTCCACAGGGTGCAGTCCTTCAAGGACAGGCTGCTACAGTGGGGGCTCCTCTCACCATAGGCCTCCCATGGGGTCACCTACTCCAGTGTGGGGCTCTCCCACATGCTGCAGGTGGATCTCTGCATCCCTGTGGTCCTCCATCAGCTGCAGGGACACAGCTGCTTCACCATGGTCTGCATCACAGGCTGCAGGGGAATCTCAGCTCTGGTGCCTGGAGCACCTCTTTCTCCTCTTTCTGCACTGACCTTGATGTCTGCAAGGTTGTTCCTCTTACATATTCCCATTATGCTCTTCTCCAGCCTCAATTACAACTGTGCAATAACTTTTTATCTTCTTCTTAAATAACTTATCAGAGAGGCATTACCATAATTTCTAATTGGCCCAGCCTTGACCAGTGACACACCTGTCTATGAGGCTGCCAGAGATTTGCTCTTCCAGAGGTGGAGGAAGCTCCCAGAAGCTTCTCAGAGAAGCCAACCTGTAGCCCCTTCTGCTACCAAATCTTGATTATATAAATCCAATAGAGTCAAGTATCTGGAAGAAAGCCCTTAAAAAGTCTATCCAAATTTTTCTCTAGAAAAGTTTTTGGTTTTTTTCTGTTGGTTATTTGTCATTCTATTACTAGTGATTAAAACTGAAACCAAATTTGATTCAGTTCCCATGCAAAATACCACTCAAATGTTATGGAGTTAAATGTACTGATATCATTTGCACACACTGTCTCCCTTCTTCTGGTCTTTTCCCTTCCAATATTTTAACCACAGGAAAACTCATAACTTCCTTCCTTCCGAATTCCTTCCGAATTCCTTCCTTCCTTCCGAATTCCTTCCGAATTCCTTCCTTCCTTCCTTCCGCATTCCTTCCTTCCTTTCGAATTCCTTCCTTCCTTCCTTCCTTCCTTCCTTCCTTCCTTCCTTCCTTCCTTCCTTCCTTCCTCACTCTCCAAGTAGCTTTTAGAAAGAGTATAAGACTACTTTTACTTTTTAATTTTTTTAATAAGATGCATTATAGTATGCATACGCATTCAATATATCATACCATTACTATCCTCAATCATTCCTCCTACTGCTTTAAGTAAATTAAAGATAGAGGAAAAGCTCTTGTTTTTCAGGTTGCTTTAATACAACAGCAGCCCTAAAAGTGAACAAACCCAGAAAACTGAGCCAAGTAAATTAACTGTGTAGTACATGTTTCACTGAGACCCCTTCATCAGAGTACTTAGAATTTGAGGTTTGTTCTTCCTGATTTCTGGACTCTGTTACCCCTGTGTAAAAAGGATTTCTCAATTAGCTGTGTCTAACTGTTAAAGTAACTTTTATACAACAGAGAAAGAACCTGAGAATAAATATGATTCCATTACTGACCTTAGAAATGTATGCTCTGGATGAGATTGTCTGGTAAACTTCAGTTCAACACTGTAATGTTCATTAAATCCCATGACAATTAGTAAGCATGACATTGTGTTGTGCAGAAGATAAGTTTCGTGTAAGGTATTTCAGAGGTACCCATGCTGTGGTCTTTGTAGGAACTAAGGTAGCAAGTCACAAGGACAGTTATGACCAAAGACACACACCATCATATAGCTGCAATGTACCTGCAAATCAGAAATGTTTTTGCACCCTCGAAAATTCCTTTTTGAAGAAAGGTATACAATTCTATCCATTAGCTGGAAAAAAAATAATTTGGAACATTTCATTATATTAAAAAATTTGCATCTATCTAACTTGTCTTGTGAAAGAATAGTAAACAAATATATAAACCAGGAAGAATTCCAATCATTTCTACTAGAAAGAACTCCAATCATTACTACTAGGGGAAATAACATTTAGTTGTACTGGTGGTAAAAGGGCATTTACATCAGGAATTTAAAAATATGATAAATATATGGAGAGTATCTAAATTACATATGAGATTCCAAATGTAAATATTCATGCTGGAATTTACTTGGGTAGAATCTTAGCCAACCCACTACTCCCAGCTATGGTGGGTGCTCTATTCATTGCTTCAGCTCAGGCATTTTTTCGTTAGTGAGTCATCAAAGCAAGCAACAGAAAAATCCAGAAATCAGGATAATGTTTAGAGTAAAATATATTCCGTTCACAGAGAGTCATGGTAGTTTCGATATTTTACTGAGTTTGCTTGCTGGTTTTGGAGGCAGGAAGGGACTGCGAGAGATGTGAGAAGACACCAGCAGCTGCCCCCAGGCTACAGGGAGCCGCTGCCAGCCGGCTCCAAGACTGTCCCACTGTTGGTCAAAACTGAACCCCTCAGTGATGTTTGTAGTCATTCTGTGACAATGTATCTAAGAAAGTATAAAAAATCCGCTGTGAAACAGCAGTTGGGAGAAGAGAGTGAAAATGTGTCAGAGAAATGGCCCTCTAGATACCAAGGTCAGTGGAAAAGGAGGGGAAGGAGGTGCTCTAGCCACTGCAGCAGAAATTCTCCTGCAGCATGTGGAGGTCTATGATACAGCAGGCCATATTCTGAAAACAGCTGCAGCCTGGGGGAGCCCACAGAGGGACAGGTGCCTCACCAGAGCTGTAGCCCATAGAGAGGAGCACCTGCTGATTCAGGCTTGCTGTCAGGTCAATGATCTCATGGGGGACCCATATGGAAGCAGTCTGTTCCTAAGGACTGCAGCCCATGGAAAGAATCCATGCTGAGGCAGTTCTTGAAGAGCTGTTGTTCCCAGAAAGGACCGACATAGGAAAAGTTCATTAAGAGCTTTCTCCCCTGGGAGGGGCTCAGGGCTGGAGCAGGGAAAACAGTGAGAAAGAAAAAGAGACCAACATGAAGGGCTATGAACTGACTTCAGCCCAAATTTCCCATTCCTCTGGGCTAGTCAAGAAGGGAGTGGAGGGTAGAGGAGTTAGGAGTGAAATTGAGCCTGTGAAGAAGGGAGGGGTCGGGGAAAGATGTTTTTACTTTTGTTCCTATTTCTCACCTTCCTCCTCTACTACAGTAAATTTGTGATAAATTAAATTCATTTCCTCAAGTCAAATCTCTTTTGCCCATGCCCATGAGATTAGCTCAATTGTTTAGAGCATGGTGCTTACAACACCAGGGTTGCTGGTTCAGTCACCACATGGGCCATTCACTTGTGACTTGGTCTTGGTCTTGTTGGTCCCTTCCAACTCAGAATATTCTGCAATTCTGTGTAATTGTGAGTGATCTTCTTTCCTTATCTCAGCCCACGATTCTTAACTGTGTTTTCTCCCACTGTCCTTTTGAAGAGGTGAAGTGATGAGAATGGTTTGGCAGCCATCTGGTGTCCAGTAAAGATTAACCCACCACAGAGACACAAACAGACTTCCACGTCCTCTTTGGTCTTTATGACAGACTTGCAGCCCCGTGCTAAGTGCTAAGTGCTATGAACTCTGGAAATACAGACTTCAAAATTCACCTGGGATTCAAGCTCGTAACAGTGAAACAAACTGTAAAAATTTCATCCCATCTGCTCTCTCTTCCCTTTGCAAGTGATACTCCTGTTGGTCAGGCAAAAAATTGTTGTGGTAGGTCAATTTTATTATATTATATGTACTCTCCAGCATTTGTTAAAGGTATATATTTTACTCAAAATTATCTCTGAAATAAGTGAGAAAGAAAAGGGAGAAGACATATGAAACACTTTGTAGAAGGAAAGCTGAGAAATTATACATATATCCTACAATTTAGTAGAAAACACAATGCAAAATTCTTGCCTGAATTTGTAGTGAAATAAAAGAATAGTAGAATATGAGAGAGGGCAAAGACAGCTAGTGGAGTGCAATGCAATAAATCATCATTTGCTGATCCAATAGAAGTACATGGGAGCAATTAGACTTTGGCAGCTATTTTATTTTTCCCTTATGGAGTTTCAGACTTACACACTAAGATAGCTTTCATGTGATTAAAACTTGCACCATGTTTAATTTCCTTCAAAAGAACAATCACTTTAAAAGGGAGAGAGAGGGAGTGAAAGAGACCCACAAGAGAGTGAAATAATGCTGGGGGTGGAAAAGGGGCAGTAATTTTGCCCAGATAATGTTGTCATACTTTGTAAAGCCTTTAATGCTGGAATTTATTTATTAATGATGCATGGGTTATTACCCACCATCTGTCTTGTGTTAGCAGTGGGCTGTTTCAGATTATGGTAATGTGTTTCTGATTTGAGTCGTGTTGAAAGCCAGAACAAGGCATCTCATGTGCAGTCCTCTTTGAGGCCTGCTGTTTTCAATTCCTCTTCACAGAATGGGCTTTTATTTGATTTGTTATGGGGATTTTTTCTTCTGTTGCCAAAACAGCTGCAAGCCTGGAAGGGAATGAGACACAGGGCCACAGCAAACTTGTTAGCTCAAAAGAGAAACAGAATGTTCCAGGAACAAAAAGGGAGGTGAAGGAGAAGGGAGAGAGAGAGAAAGATGAGGGGAAGAGAGATGGTAGGAAGGGACAGAAAAGAAGAGGGTAATTGAAAGGATAAAGAGCTCTAAAGTTTTTTTAGTTGGTTTTTCATATGAAGATCACAACAAAAAATATTTTCCCTTCTAAGTGTCATACAGCAAACTACTTCATTTTTAATATAATATCTTAGTTAACACAGAAAGTCTTTATTTCTTTTTTGCTCTTGCTTTTGAAAGACTCCAGCTGCTTTTATGCTAGTGCAAAGCAGGAAATAAAACATTTACCCCAAATGAGCTTGCATCAAAAAGCTAAAAAATCCCAAACCTAAAACCCAGGTCTGCTCATGTTCCTGGTATGGCATGCAGTGTGCCCATTGTAGAGAGATGCAAAGACAAGGAGAAAAAACTGGCTGCTTTCTTGCTGAGGGTCCTCATATTTAGGTCTCAGAGTCTGTCAGTCAGAATGTGGAACTGTATTTTTGAAATTAAATAAGCAAGTAGATAAGTTCATTTCTCTCCAGAAAAGTTGATTCCTCTTCACAACACCTGGACTATAGGTTTCTTATCCCAGGTGAATTTGCAGTACATTTTCAATTTAGAGAACATTTTTGGAAAATAGCACATGTTGTGTAAATAAACATGTTTAAGTTAAACCTTATGAAATATTTTACAGAAGTCTATTGGTAAGGAAGAGTTGAACATTCCCCATGCCAAAATGAAGTTCTTTTATGTTACATACTAGAGCAATATGCAATCTCATTTTCAGACCATAACGTATGCTTGTCTCACATGCTATCATACACAGCATAGCACTTAATTTCTATGTAGAAAGTATCTTTGTTTTCTGATGGAGAAACACTAGATAAACATTTATTTTTCTTTGCATCAGATGCTCTAAGCAGCAGTCTTTTTTCTGTCAATTTTGACCATACACACTTTTATTCAAATTCAGTAATGGTTTAAATATTTTTCATGTAAATAACAGGAGAAAAACAATTTGGGTTTTGTTGTTGTTGTTTGGTTGGGGGTTTTTTTGGTTGGTTGGTTGATTGATTTAGTGGGTTTTGGGGGGGGGGTTGTTTGTTTGTTTGTTTGTTTTTGCAGGGGGGATTGGACACTGGTAAGAACAAAGTGTAGGAAACTTCTATACAGTAGAATTTCACACCCGAAACCAGTATTCTCATATTTTTGCAAAGTATGCTGAATTTGTAAAAGTCACAGTGCCACTCACAGCCACTTACTGAACTGTGGCTAATCACTGTACATCAATTTCTGGTATATACCAGAAGCTTCAGTTCTGGAGTCCAGCTGAAGTGGTATTTGGGTGTCAGAGTCTTCAAGAAGGAGTTCACAAAGTCTTCAGAAGACTATATACAAACCAGGCATTTTTCAATTATTTCCTTTAGAGTTACTCAAAAGAAGTTGACAAGCAAGTGCTTTTTTTGTTTTCCCTTTTTTGCCTTTTTTTTTTTAAGCAGTTCTCCCTCCCCTTTCTTAATTTTTACTAACCAAGATCTATGAAATGGTATGATGTAACCCATCTTAAATCTGCTTTTGTGTTCAGTTTCTGTGTCACTTCTTAGTGCAGTGAATTAGGTTGAAACACTAGTCTTTAAAAGTCCTTCTAGAACATATGATGATGTGATTGGGCTTCCTTTTTTTGGAAGAGCTCAGCAGCTAGGAACAACTGCTAAGCTCTTGCTAACAATCTTTGGTAGAAACCTCTCTTTCTGAAAACAAACATAATGGTGTCATAATGACTGAGATTTCCAAGTTAAATTGACTATGAATGATCTAATCTGTTTTATCAGGCCTCTTTCATTTTAACAGTAGGAAAACAAATGTATTCATTTGGGGGAAAATTGAGTGAATATTTTCTATATTGAAAATACAAAATAAGGCAAATATGGTTCTTAAAGGAAATTTAAATCTAAAGAGAGTATTTGCCTTTTAGAGGACTTTTTGGAACATACAGGAACTTATTTAGAATACTCAAAAAACACCAAAACCCTCCACCTTCTTTGTGTGTGAGAAAACAAACATCAAAAAAGCACAGGAATGGTGACAAAGCACATAGAAAGACAAAAATTGAATAATCCAAAATTGAAATCAGTAAAGAGCATTGTAAGTTACAATCTCTTTCTACACCACGAACACCTTAACTGCATTTGATCACAGCACATATGTATTCTGATAATAGTTTATCCTTAGAGTGAGATAACCCAATTCAATTTTTCTTGCGCAGTTTAAGTAAATATGAAAAGGAAGCCAAATATGACTATGTAAATCTCAATGATTTCATATGTTCCCTCACACTTCTTTAGTCTATATGATCAAAATTACTAAAGTGTTTTTTCTCATGTGTATTCTTACTACACGGGGCTTCAGAGAAATTGATATATGTGAGTTCTGCTGACAGACAACAGTTATTATCTGTTAGGAATTAAAGAAGATTAGAGGACAAATACTTTAAAGCAAACTGCTGTTTTGTCCCAACATTGTTAAACATGGTCTTTCACCTGTTACTAATTTTCTTCATAGTATCAAAGGTTTTTGCTTGTTTGAACACAAGGGAAACCAGCTATTTCAAGTTGTTTACATAGAGCAAACAAGGACACAAACAGGGAAGGATGTGCATGTTAATTAGGTGTGGGCTTCAATAAGATAAAAACCCGACGTGCTCTCTGGAGTTGTTTCTCCACTGAATGTCTGAAAGCTCAGAGAACCTGAAAATAAAATCACCAATGATTTTATATTAATTTTGTGGATGAACTAGATATGTTCTTTCCGATTTTATTCTCATAACACAGTCTTCTTTTCAATCATTGTGTTGCCTGCAAACACCCTCAAATATGTGATTGCTTTCTGAATGTTTCCAATGGGGTTAAAAATTAAGTATATGTGATGGTTGCTTACTTAACCACTGCTCCAGGCTTAAGGGCAAACCTCTGCAGTTCATACATGTCTAGCAACATGTGAGATCAAAAAGCAATCTAATTTGAAAATGCTGCCAAGAATATATGTTTAAGAAAAGACTGTATGAACAGGAAAGGATGCCATGAATACTGTCACTGGTTTACTTTCTGACAATCTGAACTGTAAATCTTTCTGAGATGATGGTTATTTAGAGATATTTGCAGTAATAGCCTTTATATGGGAGTTATATTCCATGGCTTACCTACTCACCATTTGAATTAATTTGTATTTCTGACCAGCAGGAAATCTTGTGCTATTCAAGTCCACGATTCAGTTACATGGGCCATAGAAAAAGTACTTTGATTTAAAAACTGATGCCTGTTAATTTTGAAAGGTTTTTTTCTATTTATTTTACAAGTAACAATATGCAAGCATGCCCTATTTATGTTCATCATACCATTCATGTAACTTTTCTGTGTGTCAAGGTCATCAGCCACTCTTTCACTCTGAGTTATAATAAAAACAAACTCCATGCACTGAAGATACTGTATGACACAGTATGTACTCACAAAGAGCTATGGATCAGACATCCACAATCCTAACATTTGACTGGGTTGTACTCTTAAACATAATCCAAAACCTGTAGGCACCTGAAAAAAAAGGTATCAGAAAAGATTCTGCTATGAATAGAAATTAAATCACATTTGCATTTGAAGAATGCAAATGATATTTCCATAATCTTTAAGTATTCAAATATGAAAGAAATAAATACAATAAAAACAAACAGGAACTTTAGCCTATTATTTTACTAAGTCATAAGCCTGCCCTCCTTTTTTTAGTGCAAGTTTTTCAGAATCACATGGGCAAGTAAGTTCCTTTGTACTCAGGATAACACGTAAATATTTAATTTTAAGTACAATCATAAATTTTCTGGAATCAGTAAAAAAAAAACAAAACAACAAACCGCCAAAGAAAACAACCCAAAACACCAAAGAAAGGACAAACCAACAAAAGAATGAGGAAGTTTTTCAAACATATCATCATATTTCAAATGATACCAATCAAATGATTTCAAATGAATCAATATGACCAAAACTCATGACTATATGAGCGCTCCCACTTCTACTCATCTCTTAGTCATTGGTGAAGAAAACAAGGAGATATGTGGTCCTAAAGATATTTACTAGTCTAAATGAAAGGAATAAGAAGACATAAGTGTGGAAGCAACCATCACAGGAAAAAGAAAAAAGGGTAGTCTTCCATAACTTCATGGCTTAAACCTCTTATAGTCCACAAATAAAACAAATACATCTTCAGCTTTCTACCATCTGCAATTTTTTTTTAAAATGTGATAAATACTCTGTAATTTTTCTTAGCTCAACTACATATACTGTCATGAATAGCTTTAATTATATATATATATATTTTGTTCTGTTGTACCCCAATCCACTGATCAAAATATGATGTAGACTTCTAAATTTATCTTTGTAAGAAGAAATTTCTCTTCTGAACTCATACTGTCTTCTAAAGGCTTAAGTTAGTCCAACATACTGATCTGTACACAGATCATAAGAGGAGAAGGTAAATGATTAAAATAAACATTTTCTTATATCCATTAAAAAAAGAAAGAGAAGATCTGCGATAACATACAGCGTAATTGATTAAAAATGTGCATGTAAAGCATCTTGGAATTCAGTTACATGATGAGTGAATGACTATATTAGTAGGCTAATTATAACACTTTAATTAAACAAAACCATGAATTTGAATGCCTTCCAAACACTGGTGTATGAAATAAGACAAGAAGAGATAATTATATACCATACACATGCTTTATGGCTTATTTTCACAGATTGTAAAGCAGGACTTTTTAAAACAATGACTTTACACTCAAACTAATAAGCTTTAATGGATCTGCAGGCCACAGTCTCTGTAAAGTAACTTTTCTGTTGGTCAATATAAGGTCAATATATTTGCCATCTTCCTTTCACTTCAAGTGGTATGTATCAGTGTATGCCATAATTTCTCAAAGCCTTGTGATGTGGGGATATATGATACCACTCGTGATGTGGTGTCATATGGTTATATGAAAAAGATTCTTAACTATTGGAACGCGTATCCTGTGCCTCCTCCTCACCCCACCCCCAGCATGTGAATGGCAATTTTTCTATATGAAAATTGTAGCTCTATTGTGCACATATGAATCTTTCCTTCTCTATCCCAACTCAGTTGTTCCACACTGAGTAATAACACAGCCAAAGCCTCTGAAATCCGGGTGGCAAAGTTGCACTTTGAAAGACAAACAGAGGCTGCCCTTTATTATTGTTGGAAAATACACAATAACATAGAAAACCACAGTGGGACAAGTTCTCCCTTCATAGGCATATACAAAACTTTCATTGACGTCAAAAAGTTTTCTGGCATTATATATCTAATGGAAAAAATATGGCCCATTGTGTCAGCTACCCAGCACAGCAATTCAGACTGACTTAGGACGTGAAAGACTCACATCCCAATGCAATTGTCACCTTTTTTAATGACTCACTTCTATGTCCTTAGTAGATATTCTCCCCTGCATGCTACTATGTTCATGTTAGATGTAAATCACATGCTATAAAATGAAATTTAAATGTAATATAAACTAAAAATTACAAATTTTATATTTGTGAATTTCTGCTGTGGATGAAAAAAAATAATTCTGTGCACCTGAATTCCTTTAAACATATAATCTCCTCCAGATTTCCACTGACTTGCTTATACCAAATTTACTTCGGCAAATATTATTTTTGAGCATAATTTTCCCCCGAAGACAAGCTTAGAGTGCTTATAGCATGCTGGTTTTCCATCAATGTAAAGATGCAGTCAGATAAAAGCTATCAACTCTCTCTACAACCTTTTCTTATATCCTCATGCTAAAAATATGTTAACATTACAATCCATAGATGCCTGAGCACTCATAAAGTGTTTTTAACCATTCTCCAAGAGGTGGCTTTAGGAAAGCACCATTCACAGGCTATGGAATCTGCTTCTCTACTGAAAATATATCTGCACAGTGTGAGAGAGATGAATTATCATTGTCTTAAAGTGTCAGAGATACTGTTTTGTTTGCTCTATCCAGTATTTGGACAGGAAAGCTAAACTTTTCACTCAAAGTGGGGATTACATGAACAGCTATGCATATCAAATTTCCTTTGTGCATCTACTCAGAATCTATGAAAAGAAAAAAAGAATTGTTTTTTGGGGGTTGTTGACATGGAGGCATGGGGAGAAATGTTGGTTTTGATTTGGAGGGTTTTTTGGTTGTTTGGTTTTGTTTGGCATTTGATGTTTTCCTTATTAATTAATTTATTTATTTATTTATTTATTTATATTCTTTATTTAAAGACAAAATCTATCCAAATCACTAGTGTGTAATTTCTGCCATTAATTTCTGTCAGGACGTTGGTCAGCTCTCTTAAAAAAACTCCCATAGGAATTAGAGGAGATAAAAGCAGAACATTTAGCAGTCAGGGAACAAGTATGGGCCATCTACCATATAATATTTATTAGACCCGACAGTGGGAAAGGACCAGTGATTTACTGATTGGTTAGAACACCTCCTCTCATTTAAAAGCCTTTCACCAAGGCCAAATTGCTAATTACTTGGACATCCAGCAGAAACCAACTATAGACAGACCAGCTGGGAAGAAATGCCTGCCAGAACAGCCAGACAGACCTGCTTTTTTTGTCCAGCTGGCTCAAACAATAATGACTGAGTTTGGCAAAATAGACAAAAGTCTAAAAACTGACACCAAGTTTAAAATGTCAATAACCCAGAGACTGATGTCTCTATCCCACAGGGTCAGAAATTATGCAAACTACAATATTTGTAATTCTGCAGGATCTAATAACATATGTCCTGAACCAGAAACAGATACTTAACCGGGAATGAGAATAATAGGGTTTTAAGGTATATTTAACTCTTAAAATTACAGTATTCAACTGCAACACCTTAGGTTTGATTCATGAATACCCTTATGAACTGCTAAGTAAATAGTTAATTTTTTAAACCACCACTAAATCCACATCATACTTGAGAATTTATACCCCTTTGCCTCCAGAAGACTACTTTTCTGTTCATTTTAGATTTATTAATCTAAATTTAATATTTATTTCTTGATTTTAAAAAAATAAAACAAAGCAAAAAATAAACCTACTAGTTAATGCCATAAGCAATATGCCATTATATGAGAGCTTTAAATTTCAAAGCATCATGAGAAAATTTATATTAAGAAACAAAACACTCCCTTGTAGCCATAAAATTTCAACTAATTAAAATCCTTAAATAAAAATAGCCAAAATAAACAAACAACCTCCCCCCACATTTTCAGGAGATATGAAAAGCAAAGAAGGTTCATCTTTCAAAAGAAGTTTAGACTAGAGGGCCTAACAACACTATCCACATAAGTTTGAGTTCTGTATTGTTTTACTTGTGTTCCCTTAAAAACCTCAACTGGAGTGCAATTATTTCCCCATGGGTCCAGGGTGCTGATTACTTGAATTAGTCATAAAATCAGGGACTAAGCCTGGAAGTGATGATTTGCTCCAGATACGTATGTGGAGGTATTTGAAGAAAGAATAGTGGAATGATTAGAAATTCAGATCTTTTCTCCCAGGGATTGTAGAGGAAGTAATAATTGTAGTTTTTCTTGCTTTCTACGTGCATATTGAACTTAGGAGAGTGCTAAATTTGTAATATAATTAATAATTTTCTTATAATAGAAATGTAACTTGACAGGGTAATTGAAACATTAACAAAAAATCACATTAAATGTATGAGAAACTTACTGCATTTTTCTTAGATGATAGAACATTGAAGAATGTGTGAGTAGTTCTGTATTTTTGTCCTTTCAACTGTTTTATCATTAAAAAGTTCTTCTACACATCTGAAAATCAGTAGTATCTGCTAAGAAGTTCACTTGCAATATGAGCAGCTATTCACCAGGAACCAGACTGAGATCATCAAACTTCATTCCTAAAGCTGAACCTATTGTAAGCAAGGTTTTGGCAATAGAAGATGTACATAGGATCTGAATTGGACAGTAAGAATATCACTTGCTAACTAGTGCATTTTACAGAGGAAGAATGAAACAGTTTCCCCATGTAAAGGGTCAGCTTTAGAAAAAAATAGTTTTAAAAAGAGCATCATTTCTTCAGTATCAGGGAAAGAACAAGTGGTTATTAAAGAAAAGCCAGAAAGCTGCATATATAGGTCAGTAGGGTTCTTTACACAAATTCTGCCACCCCATTTAAGATTATTTGGTTACTTTATTTGACCCAGAGGCCCCACTCATCACATGAATTTGCTCATCTGTTTAAAACCAGAATGCCTATTAACCATTTTCCTGTGCTTTGATGTATTTGTTTCCAAAGTATTTCTTTTAAATTGAGTGAGAATCAAGCTTAATGCAGACAGTTCCATAACAACATTCCTTGTAATGAGAGACATCTTTTAATGGAAAGTACTGCCCTATTAAATTAAAAACATGCAAAGTATAACCCACATATATCAGTATGTAAGAAATAGAGCCCTTTCATTTATTTGTTTCACTAAACAATGTGAATATTCATACTAAAATGAAACACATACACACCAAAGAGGTTATATCCCCACTAGCATAAAGATGGCTCTCGGAAAAAGGTGAAATACTGATGTTAAGCAGGCAAACAAAGAATATCCATCCAATATTAATTTGGACCTCTAACAGCAATTATTTCCATCTCCCTTGAACTTATAATTTCATAAATTTCATAAAATCACGGAATCAATAAAGCTGAGCAGTTTGGGTTTTGATATTGCAAAATTTTAAGTTTTTTTAATTTGAAGTTTTTCTGTTTGTATTTTTGAAATTCTAACTGGCAAGTATCCTGTCATGTTTCAGTGCTAGCAGAGGAATACATGTTAGGAGCAAGAAAGGAAGACTCTTCCCACAGCCTCTGAAATATGACTACATTTTCTTTTTAAGATGTTGGTCTTCTATTCCATACTGCAATCAATGGATAACAATAGCTTAAAGATATACAAAATGTCCAAAGCATCTTTACTTTTAATTTACTTTCTAAAGATATTATGCACAAGGGTATGGATCATGTAACAATCAGTGTTTGAAAATATATTTTAGTCTAAATTAATGGAAAAGGAAAGTGAGGTGATAGATTACACTAATCTTTTAAAATTACATTTTCAGCAATGCATAAGATTATCATTTAAAGGCAAGAAAAAAACCTCACAAGCTCTTTTTCTTATTTTTTCTTTTTACAGACATCTTGAAACATAAGAAACAGACCACACAATACAAAACATGTCAGATCCAGAAAAAGTGTGCCACATTTCATTAAGTATAGGCTGTCTAAATTGCATGCTAAGAATAATGTGTTATTGTCAAAGGGAAAGTTCAAAAGGAAAACATATAACCTCAAATTGTATAAAGAATGTTTATAACCATAGTGGAAGATCACAGTCACAATAATTAATCCAAAAAATATTGCAGCCTAGTTTATTCCATACAGTGTTCTTCAAAAGCATTATGTGTCAAACTTACTCTACAGTTCATAAAAGCCATCTGTCAACACTTTCATGATGACATTTTTGCTTTTACTCTGTTCAGAGACACAGGGACTCCAGAAACATGAAATTTCTTGGATGCTACTGACTGAACACCATGTATTCTGTGACTTTTTTACCCATTGCTAAGTTTCAGATTTTACCTTTTGGTTAATTTTGTTCTGCTCAGTTTCTGCCAACAACACTATTTTATGTCCTGTCACTTATACAAAGAAATAGTATGTGACTGTCCAAGCTGCTTGTTCCTTGACATTCAGGTAAAAATCTGGCATTTAATCTGACATTAAAGCTAAAAGAAATCACCATTTCTTATTGTTCCTAAATCCATCTGCCATAAGATATTTTTAAAAGAAAAATAACATTATTCCAAGAACAAAAGGGATAATAAACAAGTTTTGCGTTAGTCTTCCATAGCACCCCATCTTCCCATACCTCTCAACTGGATATAATGCAAGACAAGAACTAGGGGAGCAAAGTCCCACTGTAAGTAAAGATCAGGTGCATGACTACCTGAGAAACCTCAATATACATAAGTCCATGGGATCTGATGGAATTCATCTCAAGAGTCCTCAGGGAATTCACTGATGTAGTTGCCAAGCTACTGAAAAGTAGCTTAAAAAGTCATGGCAGTCAGGTGAAGTCCCAGGGGACTGGAAAAAGGGAAATATTGTACCCATCTTTATAATGGGTAGAAAGGAGGACCCTGGGAACTACCTGTGCCTGGGAAGATCCTGGAAAAGATCCTCCTAGAAGCTGTGCTAAGGCACAGAAAGGACACAGAAATGATCAGATAGTCAGTGCAGCTTCACCAAGGGCAAGTCCTGCCCAACTAACCCAGTGGTTTATGATGGATTGACTATATCCATGGACAGTTACTGGTGTCATTTACATGGATGAGTTCCAGATTTATCTGGCCTTTGACATGGTCCCTGACAACATCTTGTTCTCTAAATTGGAAAGAGATGGATTTGAGGGGTGTACCATTCCATGAATTGAATTGGTTTAAACAATCTTATCCAGAGTGTAGAGGTCAATGACTTATTATCTCAATGGACACTGGTGACAAAGGGTGTCCCTCAGCAGTCTGTATTGAGACCAGTAGTGTTTGAAGACTTCATCATTGACATAGACAAAGGGATCAAGTGCACCCTCAGCAAATTTGCTGATGATACCAAGCTGAGTGGTGCAGTTTCCACACCTGAAGGACAGGATGCCACCAAGAGGAACCTGGACAAGCTCAAGAACTGGGCCCATGGGAACCTCACGAGGTTTAACAAAACCAAGTGCAAGATGCTGCACCTGGGTCAGGGCAACCCCTGGTATCAACATAGGCTGTGGGATAAAGGGATTACAAGAAGTCCTGCCAAGAAGGACTTAGGGGTGCTGATGGACAAAAAATTTGACATGACCTAACAATGTGCACTTGCAGTCCAGAAAATCAAACACATCCTGGGCTGCATCCAAAGCAGTGTGGCCAGTAGGTTGAGGGAGGCAATTCTGCCCCTCTGCTCTGCTCTGGTGAGACCTCAGCTGGACTGCTGCATCTAGCTGTGGAGCACCAAACACAAGAAGGACATCACATTATTGGACCAAGTCCAGAGGAGCCCATGAGGATGATCAGAGCGCTGGAGCACATCTTCTATGAAGACAGACTGACAGAGTTGGAACTGTTCAGCGTGGTGATGTGAAAGCGCCAGGGAGATTTTATAGCAGGATTTCAATACCTGGAGGGGGTCTACAGAGTGGGAGACAGACTTTTTACAAGAGCATGTAGTGATAGGATGAGGGGGAAAGGCTTTTCACTGAAAGGGAGTCAATTTAAATTAGCTATAACAAGGAATATTTTTACAATGTGTGTGGTAAGACAATGAGACAAGTTGCCAAGAGAGGTGATGGATGGTAGCTGGAAACATTCAAGGTCAGGTGGAATGAGGCTCTGAGCAACCTGATCTAGTTGTAGATGTCCCTGATCATTGCAGCTGACCTTTAAAAGGTGCCTTCCAATCCAAACTATTCTGATTCCATGAAATTTAGCCTTTTTTCCCCAAACACACCTCTATAATTCTCTAAACATGACTCATCAGATTACAGGTAAACTTACTTCAAAATATTCCACAAAACAAAGTAATCAATCATTATAGAAGGAGAAGCTTCAGATATGCAAAGGAGAACAGTGATTTGGAAAATATTTGCAAGAAATAGGAAATCAGGTAAGCAGAACCAACAGTTTATGGATGTATCTACTTTAGTGTTTTGTTTGGGTAAGGAGTATGATCTTGAAACAAATATTCCAATTGTCTCCATTTGTATTTTCGTTCATATCAGAGAGCACTCCGGGAATATATGGATGAAATAAGCCCAGGGGATGCATTCCAATTGCCTGAAGCAAAATGACTAAAAAATGCTGGAGTACAAACATCAGGCTCTCAATATGAATGATTTTTCACTCTAAATTTCTAGGTTGACACTGATTCCATCAGGTACTGAAAATCCCTGGACCAAGAGCCACGAAACAAGATGTTTTCCACAGTTCTTTATGGAAAAGTCTTGTTCCAATGAAAATTAAAAGCTTTGGCCACTTTTTTTTTTTTGCTTTCTGGAAATGCTGAGTGAGCAGAATAAACATAAAATATGTAATGCCTTCACAATAAAGGTTATATGCATAAGATCCATCAGATCTACTGAAAACTTGTCATACAGAAAGTGTACCAAAACACATCAGATGCACTACGCACCCTCTTTTGTTTAGGAACTCCTTACAAAATAGGTATAACAAAGGATTTAATGAAGAGACACTAAGAAAAGTAATGGTTGAGTTACAGGAAGAAACAGTAAAAGAACAAAGGAAATTTGAATGCACCAGAGTTTTTAAAAAGCTTAGGGTGCATGAACTTCAGGGATAAGAGTAAAAGACAATGAAAAATGAACTTATAAATGCTTGTTTTCTCGAAATCCAATCCTGGTTTTGATATTCACAGTGACAGAAACTGGAAATTAACAGCCTTTTGGAAGAAAAACAAATGGCAAGTAAGCAAATGATTCACAAAAGAAAGACAAATTAAAATCATCCTTAACTTGATAAAGTGTATTGCAGTTGATGACATTAACTAGCCACGCATGTAAAAGAGAGCAAACTTAAAACATGTATTAGAATTACTATTGTTTCTTAGTGCTCTTTTGCAAGAGCATTTTTTTTTGTTTTTCTTTTCCTTACATTCTACTGCAATGTGCAAACCAGCGTTACTGTTTCTGGCTATTAACTTATCCAGGTTTAAAAGATTTGGGGGACATTATCCCTTATTAGACTTACTGAAAAAGAAAGTATACTTAAAGAACTAATTCAATGTCCTTTTTTTCAGATCTTGAAAAAGCTGAGTTCATTATCCACACAAATAGTAACAACGTTTTGATCCCTATATATCTTTTAAGCACCTTAGACTTATCTATATGGTTGGGCTTGCTGCTGTATATGTAAATGTCTAAATGTGCACACTATTTGATAACAAATCATTTGAGAGGCTCAAATTGAAGGCTCAGTTTTAGTGTCAGTGTTCTTTAATGGTTTTACAAATTGCATGGATGCAGGAATCAAATATACATTAAGAAACGTTGTAAGTGATACAAAGATGGGAGAAACTTTGGGCTTCTTTCAGAGTAGAGGGGCCTTGCAGAGAGATTTGGATAGAGGGCTGGGCAATCCTGAACTGTATTCATTTTAACAGGTGCAGGATTCTCCACCTGGAAGGGGGTAATCCTGGTCATACATGCAAACTGGGAAACGAGGCTGGAGAGCAGCCCCAAGGAAAGACATCTGGGTCTTTGGGTTGACAGGAAGTTGAACATGAGTCAGCAGTGCCCTGGCAGCCAGGAGGGTCAACCATGTCCTCAGATGCATCATGCACAGCATTGCTGAACAGTTGAGGGAGGGGATTTTCCCTCTATGTTCTGTGCTGGATCTCCCTTACTGTGAGTTCTGTGTGCAATTTTGAGTGCTGCAATATAAGAAGGATGTCAAAGTACTAGAATGTGTCCAGAGAACGATGATCAAGATCCTGGAAGACCTCAAGGGAAGAAATTCTGCATAGCAGCTGAGGTTACTTAGCTTGTTCACCTTGGAGGAGTAAAGTCTGAGAAGGGTGTCAGAGTTCAAGAAGCACCTGGGTAATGTTATATGATTTAGTTTTAGGTTGCTGTCTTTAGAGAGGAGCAGAGAGTTGGAGTTGATGATAGTCTTTATGCAATGAAGATCAATACTTCAGCAAAGCACTTCCATAACCTAATAGTTAAACTAACAAACAGGAAATTAATTTGTTTCTTTCCTTCTAAAGTCAGAAGAGTCAACTGATTTGCTTTCAAAATCACCTCATTAGTGAAAGTCACAAAGGACAGTCAAAGATATTTGGGTAAATGCCAAACTTTTGTGTCCAAAATCATTGTGGAGCTAAGGCATAATGTTTCCCTATTCTTTTTGAGATGGGCAAGTCGCCTATTAAGTTTCATGGCAAGAACAACAAAACACAATCTTTGAAAAAATTTTGAAATGAAGCAATGGTAGAGGAAAAATTAATCCTAGCACTTTGAGGAGAGCTGGCAGAATTTAACAAGTGTAGCAAAACCCATATATTATTTTTATAGTAGAAAGTTGGATACACCTTTGAAAGAAGACCTTTCCATACTATTACATATTTAGATTGATTTAAAGCTTTGATTTTGACTGCAGTCTTCCAAACAAGATGGTTCAAATTTAAATTCTTGTCTGTGTTCTGATTTCACACAGATTTCTAGAATCTGTTCACATAAAATAACTTACACCTCCTAAATATCTTTACATAAAAAGATTTTCAAATTTAGGATTATTTTTTTTAAAAAAAGGAGTACAACTATTTATTTTATCAGAAAAAAAATCAATAATTTTGCTACAATTATGAAACTCTAGATAATATTATCTTAGTTCCTTGTTCAAAAGCTCCCTCAGATGGTTTTGGAGGTCTTTTGATAATTGCTGGTAATTTTTTTTCTACCCCCAAGTTCTGTGTTATGAGTGTTATGTACTATTTTAACAAAAATACCCCTGTGTGGGATGGGAAGTAAGGTAAATAGGAAAAGAGAATTAGCTTCCGGGTATTACTTTCTCTTTTATAAACTATCTGTTGTCATCTAGAAGTAAACAAAATGACTAATCATGAGTCCTTGAGCAGGACAACACATATACGCTTAACTGAGATGGAAGTTGTGTATCTCATTTAGTGTACTAGCCCATTCAGGTTAGTGTATCTCACAGCCCGCTTTTCAGTATATTGAAAATCTTATGTCCATTGTGATGCCCTCTGGTGTGGAAGGTATCTTTTCAGCTTTATACCGGCTAAGCAAGTGGTTTAATGCCTTAGAAAGCCTCGAGCAGCCTAGAGAGGTAGCACGGGCAATCTAGCACTTTAGTAGCTCTAAAATCGGTACCTGTATCAGCTGCAAAGCAAATACCATCAGCAGAAGCAAAGAGGGAGAAATATAGCTCTCTGCTCGCTCAATTTCCTGCAGTTAGAAGCTTTCAAATGAGACAGACAACCAGAGATGTTCACAGGAAGATAGCTGAGCCAAGAGAGTGCGGGGCCTCCCTTGATTGTCTCTTTTATTAGGAGAAGGGGAAAGGGGAGGACTGGGGGCGGACCCGGGGTGATCGGCCAGTCAGACACTGCTAAAGAGTCTGAGTTACATTTGGTTTTGCCCGCGCTTGGAATAAAGGAGCTCAGAGCACGTGGCAGGGGCAAATGTCTTTGGGAGGGGGAGGGGAAGCTCAGAACAGGCAGCAACACTCTGGAACATCACATTTAGAAAACTACCCTGTTTCCTCTTAGAGACCTCAGGAAATCTTCATGGGCCCTAGCAGTACTTTAAATCTGTTGTAACTCTTATTTTCTCATTAGCTTGACAAATATGTCAGTTCCTGTGCTGCTGTCTTACAGTCATCTCTTCATCCAAATGCCTAAAAGAGGCCTTCTACACCACCCAAGATCCAAGGACTTCACCCAAGGTAAAAGGACTTCCAATTTCTTATAGACTATTGTCAGTCACCATTCAATTCAATCTTGGCCTCTGTTGCATCTGCCAGGAAAGCTGGAAGGTAAGCAGGGGGTATACCTCCTAAAGAATAAAAAGTTTCTTAGTTCACTCATATGCCCTATGTAGCATTCAGTAAAGAGAAGTGACTTCAGGCGAGTACCATTACTGGCTGTCTGTGTGACTGACTGATGAGTGAATAAGTCTATATCCTACTACTGTGAAGCCCTCAGTCCATCATCTTTCTCTGATCTGCATTTCAATATGTGCTTCTTTCTTAGAAGTGTGAGGGAACAAAGTAAAAAGAAAACATCAACAAGCAAACTGTGTCAGATTTTCCAAGATGTGGTTCCCTCATAACTGTATGTACATTAAAATTTCGATACATTACCTACTCACCTCTGCCATAGAACATACATTTTGCACACTTTTATTACTCCTTCTGTTCCCCATTTGGAAATAAAGGTTTAAGAATTATAATAGAGAGGCCTTGAAAGCCAAACACTTATCTCTGTCACGTGGAAAAACTTACCTTCCAAGGCATTCCTTGACAATGAAATCCAGACCTCAGCATTCTGTAGCAAAAACACAGTCAGGCTCAGAAAGAGTAGAGGTCATGGGAGGGCAAAATTTGGCATTTTAGGCTTGCTCAAGTTACTAGAAGTATTTCACTATTAAGGAAATGGTCAAAACTTCAGCAGTTAAAACTTCTCAGAAATACAATTTATTTTTACAACAGTAGTGAATTGTAAGAACAAAGAATCCAAATAGGTCCATTTAGAAATAAAACATTCGGAAAGTCGTCTTTTTTTTTTTTCTACATTCCAGCAGAAATTCAAAGCATATGTATGTTTCAGAAACTTAATGATTCTGCAGTGCCACAGAAGACACCATTACATCACAGAAAATTTAACAATCACCTATTTCAAGGTAAACAATAATGCTTATGTGGGTTTTACAATTGAAAAACTCCCAATCATACTCAGATGTTATGGACAGAATAACTACAGACTTTAAGCTTTGTTATGCATTAAACCAGGGAATAGTGTCCTGTAAGGCAGCACATGAGACAGCTGATAACAAAAAGACCACTGGAGTAAAAAAAAGTGTGGATCTGTGATAGTTAGTGGCTACAGAATAAAGAGGAATGCAGTGGAGAATCCCCCAGCTCCATCCTTATCTCCTCCTCCTTCATCTGTGGTATTCTGTTGTACAGAAAGCCTTGCATAGAGCCTAGCTGTAGTTTTGAAACCACACATTCATAATACATACTAGACCAAAGGGCATGTTACTTTGCTATCAACGGATTCTCTGTAGCCCATCTGGATGCAAAAGTGCTGGGGAAAGATCATTCAATAGGAATAACTTCTTTAACAAGATAAAAGTCCCAGTTTCTTTGGGAATTCTACATAATTTAAGTTGAACATTAGGAAGAAGTTCTTCACAGAAAGAGTGACTGGGCATTGCAATGGGCTGCACAGGGATGGGTGGAGTCATTGTCCCTGGAGATGTTTTAAGAGAAGATGATGTGGCCCTCAGTGCCATCATTGAGTTGACAAGATGGTATTGAGTCATAAACTGGACTCATGATGATCGCAGAGGTCTTTTCCAACTTAATTGATTCTGATTCTGTGATAATCCTTCTATCTCAGATTACTAAATAGTGCAAGGTCTGTCTGTGGCTGAGGCTGAAGCCAAGGAGTATAATTGAAACACCTTAGTAATTGTAAATATATCAATTCTTCTATAGTAAAGGGTTCTTTTCTCTGGTCATATTTTAAGAAAGCAGAGCCTTCTCATATCTCACGCATCTAACAAATAACACAGTCCGCTTCTTGGTGCACACATGCTCACACACACAACTTTCTGCAAGCCTAGAAAGTCAGCCCCCTAAAACGCGAGTTAAAATTTAGCCTTGTTGTTATCAGGCTTGCAGAGAAAGGGGACATCTTATCCTTTCTTGATTGATATTCAAAACTGGCCACACCACCCTAATATTACTGGAAATCAGTAATTTTTTCCTTCAGCCTTCCACCACAAATCTTTTATCCCTATGTCAGTTTCTCAGGGTCACTTCCTCCTTTTTACTTTCTAGCACATCCTTTTTTTTTTCTCACAACTTTTCCACTTAAATCATAACTGTTTCCATAAAGCATCATCATTATTCCCTGTTCAGTGAAAACAGAATATAGAGTTGACTATAACATAAACAGCAGATATTCAGCCAACACTTTCTGTTGAAGCTGTCCAGTAAAACCTACATTTAGTTTATCTTTTCAAGTCAGAAAGAGTCAAGATTTCAGGCTCTTACTTGTTACTGCTCATGGGATGTGTCATCACATCTCTGACAGCTTCAAAGTACCACCCAGTTAGTGGAGGAAACAGAGAAGAAATCCACAAATATTGTATTAATATACTGCTTGTGATCTTTTCTTCCCCTCATCTCTTGTTTTCCTCTAAAGTGATCTAATATTAATTCTTGTTTGTCATCTAGTCTTTGATTAGTAACATACTCTCAAAGGGACAAGTTGCTTTTTAATATTTCGGCAAAGCTAAAAATTAGTTTCTGAGCAACTGAACAAATGCAGCCAGGGAGCAGAGACTCCCTACGGATCTGCACTGACTGCAGCCCAGCCCTCACTCTTTGCCTTCCTACCAAACGACAGACAAAAAAAATTATCTTAGAACATCCCATGTTTTTATCCAGTAAGAGCCAAGAAAAATTGAATATTTATGTCTGAGAGAATAATCTGCAGTTACCTAAGATCCACTTACAATGATGCTGCATACTTTCCTTGCTGAGACCACAAAATATGGGATTGTTCATTGTGGGTGGTTCTACAAGGATGCTGCTAATCATGGGCTAATGATTGTATCAAAAATTAACTTTGTTTCAAATTAGACATCACTGGTCCTGCTGGAATAGGCAAGACAGTCCAGACAATGATCTATTCAGAAGTAAATCATAGTTTAGGTTAAAAAAATTAAAAATCTACCAACAAAACAAGAAGAATGTTGAAGATAAGTCACTAGCTTATTGTATTAGGCTTTACGAGAACAAAATCTCCTTCTTACAGTGTAGTGCTGTACTTCCCCACTCCTTTTCTTACTTCCCACATTGTTCCCCCTTCCCTGCCCCTAGCCCTGGCCACACCCTCCGGTTCTCCCTATTGGTTCCAGTACCCCAACTCGGCCCATGTCCCGCCCCTGTGCCCTGAGAAAACTCTCCTGGTCCCTGACCATGTGGTCTCTCTGCCTCTGGGGACCGGCTTGTCGTCATGTGAATAAAAGTTCCTCTGAGGTCTCCATGCAGTGACCCTTTTCACCTCCTTTATCATCACTGTGTTGCGGAGCCGACAGCTAGCTGGAGCAGGAGTGTGGGGCCGTCTGGAAGGACTATGGGAAGAGGAACAGCCGCTCTCCCCGAAGCAGCCCCGCAGTGGTCTCTGGGAAGGTCTGCGGCTTGCTAAACCAGGCAACGCAACATTGTGTGTTTCAGTATTTCTTTCGTTTATTCCTCTTAAAATTGGTATTTTCTGGCATACGTATTTTATTAAAGAAATAAAGAATAGAGAACTATTATTTAGACAAATATTAGCAAAAACAGCTGCTGTTGTTAAAATCTCAGAGAAAATAAACATGGGTCAGCATGGTGTAGGGTGTAGTGCAAGTGAGAGTAATGCTGAAATAGCCATCTCCCCTAGGAAGGGTATGCAGGTACAAAGGGGAACATTCACATTCAGAAGTGGGGTGTTGTAAGAGACTGTGAGGATTGCTGGCTGGAACATTTGGGGGGGTGTGTGTGAGGGGAAGGGGCAGGCCGGGCCGTGCCCTGGTGAGGCGAGGCCCTGCCCCTCACAGCCCAGCCCGGGCCTGTATCCCAGCCCCGCAGCGGCCACCAGTCCCTGGCACACTGGAGGCAGTGCCTGCACCCCACCCCTGGAGCCCCAGTCTGGCCTTGCAGTGGCCAAATGGCCTGAAGTCCCACCTGGGGGAAGGGCCCAGGAAGGCCAAAGGGTGTGTAAATCAAAGCCTGTGGCAAGCACATGTCCTGACCCTACCTCCTCTTGGAAATTCTACCAGCTGAACACTGCTGGAACCAGGAGTGGTAGCTATATTTGTTCTTCTCTACATATTTTCTGTCTTTCTCTCTTTCTGCATCTTCTAATTCCCTTTTCGCAGAGTTTTGAGTAACTTAAAATCAGATGGATTTGGAGTTTGCTAAATTAAATAGTCTTAGTTAGTGCTTTGTAAAATATTTTATGTTGATTGAATGCTGATCTAAACTTCTTGCAAAGTACTCTGATTGTCTGAATTTGCCAGTAAAGTTTTATGTTGTTTCAACTTCTTGAGAACTTCTTGTCTGTATTTCTCCCTTGCATCTAACTCAGGGTACATAAAAAACTGCAAGCTTTTCTAATAGTCCCATCAGGCGAGTTTTTGGGGTCTTATGGGTGCGACTGTAATCCCCAAAGATTGTGTGAGGGGGGATATCCATGTGATCAGGTCTGTGTCTGCATCTGTGACTGTGTGTATCTGCATGGGTGTTATTTTTTTTTTGTCTGGTATTATAGTTCATCTGTTATTGCTATTGATCCTGAATGTGTTGTCCACTGAGTGCTGATCCATCATATCTTTCATAAATGAATGAAGTACTTTGATCCTAATTTTGCTTTAAAGTCTGTAAACTAAGTAGCATTTTCCTGTTATGAGCTATTCCCGTGAATGTTATTTTCAGCAATTGTCAGAAGCAGATTTGGCCTTATTCTCATCAAACAGTGGCATAAGCATAATTTTTGAAAGATTATGAGACTTAAATTCTTGTTTTTCCTAACCTGCAACCCAACTTTATGCCCAGTCCTGTTTTTGTAAGAGAAGATAAATTTTGTTCTCTTTGTTCCCAATCTATTTCCTTCAGTTTTGCTGTTTGAATTGCGAACGTTGGAGTTAGATAACTAATCTCCTCTTCAAAAGCTGCATTTTGCCACTAGCTTTATTTCCATCTAACCATATCTCTATTGATGGACTTGCTTAAAATTGAGGTCAGAGCAGAATAAAGCCTAGGAAGGTGAAGCAGAGTAGTTGAGAATAGTTTCTTCACCAGGCATGAGAAATATGTGATAATGGTGGATGATTACAATTAGATTTATTGCTAATACAGTATCTAAATATTACCAGTGCAGTGTCTAAATAACAACTCTATCGTCTATTTCTACAGACTATAGTAGAATCAGATCTTGGTTATGAGGCTATTGAGTCATGAGCTTCAGTGAGACCCCCTTGCTTTCTAAACTTGGAGAAGGCTAGGTGTGTCTAGGTCTATTTCATCTCAGATTTGGTCTGTGTCTAAAGAGTTATAAGCAGGCTGAGCTGGAAATTTATAGGTTCACATTTTCTTGCCTTACAGAATTCAGAAATGTGAATCAACAAATTACTTACATAGTTACTTTAAGATTTTATCTCTGTATTTGACTGGATCTTAGCTCTTTCACTCACCCATCCAAAAAAGTTTTCCCAGTCTTCAGTAGTGACCTGTAGGCATCCCTGTGAGGAAGGGGCAGGAGAAGGGGAGAGGAGGATATGCAACCAGAAGCTGCCTGCAACCTTGAAAGTCCAGTTTGCCCAGTTGGTCCGGTCTCCAACAGTCTTTTACATTCTTTTTCAGGCCAATGTGCACCTATGTTCTGCCTGGTTTACGAACTGAACCTGCTACACCCCATTTCTGGAATGCATTAATTATGCAACCATCCAGACATCTCCTCCTGCAATACTGACCTGGTGTTCTTATCTTAGGACAACTTGTACTGCCCATCTCAGACAGCTGAATGAGAAAGGGGTGGGTGTTTGCTGGGAAAGAGTAGGAATACAAAGTCCTGGTTATTTTTCATCACCATCACCAAAGGGAAGAGGCCCATAGATTAAATGTAGGAGAGGCAAAAAACATAATATATGTTAAAATCACAAATTTTAGATGCAAGAATTACCCATCTTCACTCAGAAACCAAATTTTCCTTGACAGAATTGACAGAGTCTCCAGATAATGTTCACTGCTGAGCAGTGTCAGCGTCAAAATCATCACTTCAGAAAACACATACTCTTTTCTGTGCTTGCAGATCATGACACCCTTTTGAAGAGAAGAAACTTTTGTAATATGTGTCAGTACAAATATTCAAGAAATGAAAAAATTTGAGTTAAACTCTTTTCCTGTATAAAGCCTGTTTACAATCCAGTTTCTTAAACCTACTGAACATAGAGAACACTGAAAGCTATTGGATCAGGCACTTAAGGCACACCTACACTGGGTTTCTTATTAGCTTTTTAATCCTCCTTAAAAGCAACTGTTGACTTCACAGTTTGTTTACAAGAGGGGAGTTAGGCATTTTAGCCTCATCTCTCATAGAGAAGCACCATCAAGTATAAGGTTGCACAAGGTAGTTTGCATAAAGTAGAAATTTGTATTTCTATAATATGAATATTTGGAGGTTTGAAGACACAAAAGTTTCTGAGAAATGAAATAAAAAACATTGTGATAGCATAACAAAATATTTTCTCTTTATCTAAATAAAATCAAACAAAAAGTCCACATCCTAAGTGGGGATTACAGTTGCCAAATAAATAATGGAAATGGTTTTCAGTATTTTGGTCTTGATCATAGCAGGACTTGAATTGCTCCTAACAAAACCTATGTTATGTAAATTTATACATAATGTTCCAATATGACTTTATAACCTTTAGTTATATTAATTTATCTGTTCAATTTTTTTCTCCAAATTCAGACCAGTAAATTCTTCAGATTAAATCTTGATCCACTAGTTAATTCTCAAACATAGAGTGGTATTGCAGAACAGAAAATCATTGCTCTGTTTCTGTTGGGTTTTTTTAGGTAGGCCAGCTAATCTGTAACTCATATTGTGTTTTCTGTTTTAGCAGCATCCTAAATTGGCAGACCTTGAAGACTGTGCTGTCATGTAAAGTTTCCAGTGGTACATATGTTTCTAATGTACAGTGCATAATTTAATGACAAAACACTTCAGTGGTCTACCCACTGCAAATTTCAGTTGTTAAAAATGTCTGGAGCAAGGTGTCCTTAAATAGTAGGTATTTTCTTGGTACATTAATTTTCTCACACTCAGAAGCAGAAAATGTAATAGTAGCTGTCAGTGTAAAGCTCTGTTTACTTTTAAAAGCTATTTACAGCTTAAATGTCTTGTTCAAACTGATTAGCTATAGTAGGATTTAAAACTTTTATAAGGCCTATTTATTACAGTTAATATGTTTTTCCTCAGACCATAGTTCAGGAAATCTGTCCCATCAGCATTAGGACAAGAGTTAAGGTTTGGTTTTGGTTTTTTTCTTGCTACACCTGATAAATGTAAGTCAGTGAGATTTTGAGAACAACTGAAATGAAAAACTTAAAACCCTAACCTAAAAGTAACGCAGTGGCTGTGGCATTTGCATTTAATCCCTTTCCTTCACATTTACAAACAGAGAGCCAGAACAGCTTCCCAACACAATACCTCAACAGTCACAAACCCACGTCCTCATTTATAATTCATCTTGGCTAATAATATGCTTACTGACTGACACTGTATCCAACAAGCCATTCACAATGTGGAAGATCTAATTACAGAAGCCATAACATTGTTATTCCACAACTAAAAGATTGAGAAACATTCCAAACATGCAGAGACATATATAAATAATAATTTAAAAATCCCAGATTTAATGTAAAAGTAGAATAAATCCCCTTTCCAAGACAAAGATGAAAAAGCATTAAAGGATGTAAAAATTCAGTGGAGAGTGGTTTTTTTACTATTCCAGTCTCAGACTATACTGATCATTAAAATGGTGTTTCGAATGCCATAGTCTTCCTTGGCAATATTACCTCTCAAACAATCTTTTCCTTCTATTTTGTTCTTTTTCTTCATGCAATCCAGGCAAGTTTGTCTGCATTACTAAAAGTCCATGATTTCCTTGAAGCTGAGATGACTAATTGGTGTGACTAGGAAAAAGGGGAGATTTGGTTGGGTTTTTTCCATGTCAATAAATGCATGTTGTCTTTCTGCCAATCAGTCTCCACATTACTGTGAAAATTGAGCTTACTGGCTCTCAAATTGAGTTAGGAAATAATACATTTCAGGAATAGCTTTTTAGTACAGGATGGTAGAAGGCAGTAGACTATTACCTTTCCTCATATTTTACTCCTGAGATTGCAGAATATTTCCTCTTATATACACAGAGTTCCCCACTTCTAGTTGACACTACCTCCTGCATCCCTGTACTGGGAAGATCTGTTGATTTACCCCCTACTAGAAAGAAAGTACGGGCATCTTATCATCTACTTTATTATTGTTTATTATTGTCTTATGGCTGTCAGCAACATTAATGTACCATCCACACAATTTGGTGGATGAGAACAGAATTATTTGCACTCTCAGTCATGCCACTGAGTCAGAGATTCTATGGGCCTCTGCCTTCCAGCAGACAGCATTGAACAATTGTTAGCCCTTTACACACTGAACTCAGTTGGTACAAGAGTAGAATTCTGTAAGTTTTCTCACACTTGGGCACCCAGCACACTGCTCACAACCTGTGTCAGGCACATTCAACACCTTTGGCAACCAAAAGCGTTTGCCCACATGCATGTTTACATGTTTTCTCTATTGTTTATAAATTAACTATCAATAGGTATTTTGTGGCACAGAGGTTCCCATATTTTCTTGAGCAATTTTTCTGTTTTACTTCTGAGTTATTTTGGAAGTTTATATTTTTTATTAAAATAAGCAAAAAGCAAAACTCAAAGCACTTATTTTTCTTTCCCTTTATGTGGTGCATATCTAAGAAGGAAAATTGAGCCATTCCTTTCAGGAACATGGGCCAAGTTCAAGATGTTTTAGTCATACATAGAACTAATACTTTTCTTTAGTCCTAGAAAAATAACCAAACCTTCCGGGGTAGTGAGTCTCAACAATTAGAAAATCAAAAACTTTCTGTAAGCAAAACTAAAATTATGAAAATCTGAGCCCAGTTTATTGTTTCACTCCCAAAATGACACTTAGCTATGGATGCCAAAAGGTTTGCCAAAACTATAAGCATACTTAGGCATTGTTAATGATCTTGAGTAAGTTTTTAGTGGATGTGGACAGATTCACTGTCTATGTAGGAAAATGTGATAATTGAGTTAGCTTTTTGGGTTGAAATGTAGTAATCAAGACACTGAATAATGCCTTTTGTTTTTTGGGTCAGCAGAAGTGTAATGAGAACACAGTTAAACAGCACACCCAGAAACGGGTAGAGATGACATACTGTAAAGGAAGTACACCTTACTCCTACCTTAAACTATATCCCTTCTCCAGTCTGAACAGTAATTTGGAACAGAAAGTGCTTAAGAGGTAAAAAAGAAAGACAAGGACTTAGACTTAAGTGATTTGTAGTCTAATGATCACTTGCTACTTCGTGCATCTTTACCTTGCATTGGTGCAATCCTTTAGCTTAATTTATGCTGCAAATAGATATTAAGTGACACACCAGTATACCTACGTATTGGAACTAAAACTGACACCACATTCCTTCCAGGCTACAGATTTTGACCAGTTACTTCATTCCAGTCAGAGTATTACTTTATCAGTTATTACTGGCCAGTCTTAAGAAACTTGTCAAAATGACACTGGACATGCTTACGTAGGAATATTGCTTGCTTTAATTTTCAAACACATCAAATGTGAAGCAGAAGCCCTGGGTACAGAATGTTTGAACTTGGTTAGACATTTTCCTAACTTGAACAAAGATTGAGATGCTATGACATCAGTTCTGAAAAGTACAGTGTTCTGATCCACCTGTCTTGACTCATGTTACCAGTTAGATTACACTTATATCATGAATGTTACCTTTGATCTAGGGATTTTTTGCATTGGCCTGTGACATAAACTTAATTAAAAATAGTGGTTTTTATCTGACTGAGATTTAGCAAGTGTCAGCCCAGTTCTGCGTTTTGTCACTAGACATGAGTGGAAATAACATGAGGAAACCTTTACAATGGCATTGCCTTTCATCTAGAAGAATTAAGGTTTTGGTAAATTTCATTTGAGCTTTTTTTATCTAAAGATAAATTATTTAGTTTAACTTGGGTTTGATTTCAATCAGTGAGTCTACGTTTAATTTTTGAGCCCAGAGTGGTGGTCTTTGATCTAAGACATCAGTTAGATTATATATGTGGAACTTCTTAACGTAAGGGAAGGGATGTTCGAATCCTCCCACTAGTCTGGCATTCATTCAGGCACCTGAAAAGAAATTATTCAGATACAAAGGAATTACCATGTGAATAGTGTTTCCACACAGTTTCTGCATATGCTGTCCTGCATTTTTATCAAGACTGCAAACATAAACCAGCGTGAGAAAGCAGGTGCTATTTTCCTCTGCCTTTTGAGCACCAGTCTTTCCCAGCAGTAAGCTCTAAGTGTTAACAGCCACAGCAAGGCACTCTAAAACCAGATTTTTTTTTTTTTCTTTTTTTAAAAAGTCTGGGGCTTTTGATCCAATTTTAATTAAGGGGCAGAATGTTTAAATAAGAAGAGACAGAAAGCAAAAGCCATATGTTTCTTAATATTTTTAGGAGCATCTGAGGCGACTGCAGTGTAGAAGGATAGATCTAAAAAGTTTCTAAACTATTAAGATGTTTCAGTTACTCTTCACAGATTTTTAGTTTACACAGAACATAGAAATGAAACGCCTTTTGAATCTGACCTTCAGTAACTCATCCATAGTGACTTAATATCTGTTTCAAGGTCATCTGTACTATGAAAAACAAAGAAAATATTTTCTTCCTCATATTAGTCAAAAAGCATAATAGAAACTATTTAATTGTGGTTGATAAAAACTACCATTATTATTAAAACAGCCATTGATTTGCAAATAATCCACTCTCTTCTATGGAATTATTCACTGATCATTAAGTTATATAATCAAACAACACAGGATATAGTATACCTGTTGCATAAGGGATACACCAAATATTTATAGGTTATTCAGCTGAAATTAAAAAACAAAGAGGAAACCAAACAAATAAAAAGAAACAGAAAGAAAAGGGGGGGAAAAAAAGAGAGAGACAAAGAAAATCCCATGGAAATGTTTTTTTAACCCCCCCCGCCCCCCCCAAAAAAGCGCAACTGTAAACTTTTGGGGCAAAAATTTGTTACATAAGAGTGGAAGAATAAAAAAAGTCAGACTAATACCAAAAATAAGGGAAAATGAGAAACTACTAGTAGTTCAATGTTAAAAAAGGAAAGCTAAAAGCATTTATTTACACACTTTGAATTGAAGATAAATGTAGACAGGAGAGAAACAAAAGGCAACACAAGGATGTCCAGTGGTACACATAGGATCAAAAGAAAAAAAAATAAGTGTTCTGAATGCCTATCCATAGTAAAATATTTCATTGTGCTACAATCATTTAGATTTCATGGATCTGGAAAAAAGGTGTAAAATTCAGCCTGTCAAGCAAAAAAAAAAAAAAAATCTCTTACAGCCTTACCTAGATTCTCCTTGCTTTCACCCATCACCAGTCATAATAAGTGTCACATCATTAATACAAGCTGCAGTTTTCAGAGGTATTGCTCCACTACAAATATGAAATATGATTGGAAGTAATGACATTTATCCTGTTACGGTAACTTGGGTATTTCTTACATTTAGATACTGAAAACTCAAAGTTTAACCAGATTAGATTTGCAAGTGCTTTACAATCAAGTGATATGCTGGCATCACAGTGATGTGCTAAACAAAGTCCTAATGAAGCTGGATATCCCTCAAATACTTTCCCAATCATCATGTTAGGCAATGAAAAGAAACAGTAAAAGTAAATGCAGAAATTAACAACTAGTGAAAAGGTATAGAAGTAATAAAATGAGTAAAAAAAAAGGACAATGATGTCTCGAGTATAAGTAAGGTTTTGTTGTATATCATGTCATCAAGGAACTTACAATAGCTGACAGGTGCATACAATAAGGGAAAGGAATTTCAGTAGAAAGAGTACAAATTTTACCATAATTTGTTAAACCATTGGGTGAAAAAATAGTTATGATGAATGTAGAGCAAAAAGCTGTATGTAGAAAGGATTTCTAAAGAGAATTTATGCCTTAAACACTGTAGTTTCAAGCTTTTGACACTGAATCCTCCCTGTTTGAATTGACAGTTCAAGTAATTCAGTTACCAATGACCACAAATGTACATTTCCACTGCATATTACTTGTCAGACAGCAATGTAATTTCAGAATGGCTTCAAAATAGCTTCTTCAGAATAGCTACTAAAACTCCAAAAATAAACTGAGCTTAAGAAAATTAATCAGCCAAAAGACAATAAAATAAGACTTGTCGTTATTCCTTAGTGTATACAACCAATCTTATCATGTGTCTTGAGTGGTAACATACAAAGGAGAGAAATTTATGACCACTAAATTCAGAATGACATGGCACAAAAAAAAAAATTGTCTTAATTATGCTAACCCCAACTTAAAAAAAGAAAAGATCACCACAACCTGAAAAATAGTCATGGATTAATTTCTCCCAAAATTGAAGGGAACCCCCCCACATTTTCCTGTTTTTAAACCTGTAGTGAAATGTAAAGATTACTTACTACCTCATCCAATAAGCCAAAAAGGACTTTGAAAAGTGTGAGAAAGCATTAAAGTCCTTGATGTGTTCACTGAAAAAGTGGGAAACTCATGTTCATATACCTGCACTATCTTGCACTAAATTATTGCTACAATGAGGGACCTAATCTTTATTCACCCTCATATAATTAATGTGACTTGGCTTGAGTGAAAAAGTAAGTATCTTTTTATACTTGAAATACTCCTGCAAAATTTAGATTTGCTCAAATAGAAATCTGTTCATTAGTTATTCTCATGTTGAAGATTGTGATCAGCTCTGCTTGTGTGGATTGATTGCCAGTTAGTTTCAATAGCCATAGAATTGTACTTGATACATTGTTACTCAGTAGGAGTATAATTGGTGAAATAAGAAAAATTAAAAGCTGGTCAATAAAACCAGTTGTAAAACCTCGAAAAATAGGACCTGAGAAAACACCACTGAAGCCAGTGATCAGAAGGAATGTTTTATCAGTTAAATGTGAAATGGCCATTAAACAGTTAAGCTCCACTGAGCCACCCATGTTTGATTAAACATTAAATAATATGCTTAATTTTTGTCTCAGAGGAATTGACATATATGATAAATATTTCTGGAACTTTAACATAAACAAGGACTAAACACTCTGTTGACATGGGCCTTTTAACATTACATAATGCCATTATGGTTTTGATATTGAAAATGTGAGGTTTGGGGTCTCAGGTTTTTAAAAAAAAACAAGCCCCCCAAAATATAAAAAGGCAGTATTCAGAACATCTCAGAATTTTCTATGGTGTTTTAATCCAGGCATATAAATTAGTTCATAGACTTGTGAATATCATCTATATCCAAGAAATGCTATTTTCAGATTTTCAAAAATCTGTTAGCTTGGGACACAGGTGAGCAAATTTATTTACATGCATTGGCATTTTCTGCTCAAAATTGTCATACCTCCTTGACGTTTAAACAATTTACTTCAGCCAAAGATATGACACAAAATAACCATTCATTATTTCTCTTAACTGGGGGGAAAAAAACCCATAATAATTTCTACAGGGCAGCTGAGTTTCTGAAGAATTTCCGAAATCCATACAAAGTAGCCCCTTCAGTCACTTTTTCTGAATGAGAAGGCATGGTTCCTTGTAGAGGCATGCAAGCTTTGTTGAGGTACCGAAGTATATTACCAGAAATTATTGTATCACATTTTAAAAAAATATAATAAATTAAAAGAAGACCAAGAGTGCATTACTGATTCAGAATTAGAACTTTTTATAAGGCCAGTGTTCAAACCTCAGAATTTTGGAAATACACTGCTATACACAGTTCTGTAGCTCATTATTTTCTACACAAAGCCACTTTAAAACCTCTCAAGTGCTTCTAATATATCACTTAGCATTATGCAATTGCTACTTCCCCTTCAGTTTTCAGGCTGTTAAGTCTTTGAACTCTTAAAACTACAGAGTTCTGACAATTTTTATAAAACCACAGGGAATGCAAACTATTTTTTGCTTACCAGGTCAAAAAACATTAAAAAAATGAGTGGGCTTGCTACAATTTCTTCTACTTTAAAATCTTTTAAGTTAGTGGAGGGTCAGGTTTAATTCTTGTTTTGCAAGTGTTCTCATCAAATAAGGTAAAACTTAGGAACTTGCATGGCATGCATATTTGCTACAAACTCAGTTACTTATAGAAAGTTCACTGTGTGCTTTATGGAGGAAAGAATGATATACATGGAAGAACAGTAGGGAAGAAATTGTGAGGTTATTTTGCTTGTATTTCACTCTGTAAACAATATTCAAAATGTTGACAAATGGAAACAATTTAGAGATAGTAAAGTCTGTGGATATTTACCTGTATAAAATATCTGTGATGCACAGTGTGCACTTTTCTGTTTCATGTCAATTAATGTCAGCATTTTGAAGCTCCTTTTCTTTCGGTTTCTTGCCAGAGAAATAATAAAGTTCACAAGGCAAAAAAATGAATGTCTGCATTAAAAATTGCTTTTGATTACTGTTTGGATGAGAAAGTCAAAGAAGACACTAATGACACTGGTATTTCATATAACTGTTCAAAATGGAATATTAAAGGGCTTATGATGGGAAAGGTACCTCATCAGTAAAGCACTGGCAAGGCACTTAGAGGAACAACTGAAAAAGCGGAAAAAACTGCTAAAGCTTTCTGATTACCAAAGCTTTATTTCATAGACCTTCAGATTAAATTTTAGTACCTGCTATTCATTAATTATGAATGAAAGAGAATTCAACACTAGGCCTATCCTTTCTTTCTTGGTATTTCATCATCCAAAAATGATCACTCACTTTAGCTGAGCTTTATCTCATATCCTGTTACGTCTGGCTGAATTTAAATTTGTAACTGCCTTTTGACTAAATATTGCAAAGTAACAAATTCTTCATTCAGATTTGTTTGATATAATATTATTTTAAAGTCAAATGCAGTCCAGAAGATGACCTTGGCACAATCTCTTGACAGACCCTCCAAGGCATGGAAATAGTCTAGGGAACTGTGAAAGTACAGAATGCAAAAGGCTGCAGGCATTGCATGGGATGATGACAAGAAAATCAAGACCAAAAGCAGATGATGTATTTCAGATGAAATTTTTTCAAGTAATAGCTAAATACTGGCATAAGGTTGAAGGATTCCTAAGCATAACCATATTACACACTTTCAGATCAAAGAATATTTTTTCAGTGGTTGCAAAGAATTCAACATTTACATTAGTTAACATTTCCAACTTAGGGAAAACGTTGCTGTTTCAATACTTCAGTAATGCCAAATATTTGCAAGCAATTAAACATGAAGGAAATATAGTATATTGACTATTTATATAACATTTTTATATTAAAAAGATGTTTCTCAACATAGATATCAAAAGAAAATACCAATAGTTGCATTTAATCATTCTTTCAGGATCTTATTAGTGAAAAATATTATAGTTACAGCTAATTTCACATATGTTTCTTTAATACCATTTGTAAAATCTGTCAATTTGAAACAGCATTTAAGCAAATTATGCTCTATTTTGTATATACACATAAAGAGAAAAGCAAATTACATCAGAGGTATAAATAGTAAAAAATTATTCTATTAACAATAGATCATAAAATAGCTTTATTTGTATTTTTTTTCCTAGGACATATGATAATGTCTGTAAGTTGGACATAGAATTGAAGACATATTAGAATATCAAGTAATTCTTCAATATCAGTGGTAATCATGATCTAAATCCTTTTTAAAATCATGCCAATTGTCTTGTTAAAATTAACCATGATTTCCCTTATAATAACGCAGAAAGTTTAAAACTTCCTTTTTTAGAATATTTGGATAACTTCTTCTAATAACCTCTTTTCCTTACAGTGACGGATTTCACAATGAGAAATATGGTGTTCATGATGAAAAAAACTAAATGGAGAACTTAATGAATTGTCTTCTGTCTTCGCACTACTGATGCCTGCATTGTATTGAATATTAATAGTTCAGAACATCAGTTACCGCTTGCCGGTTCTTCATTTTTCAGTGTCTGATTCAAGACCTTATCTCCTTTTAGAAGGTTGGTCCATGGAGGCAGGTGAAGTCAACAGAAACTGTGCCTGAATTTTCAAAGAAAATAATAAGCACATAATAATAATAATAATAATAATAATAATAATAATAATAATAACTCTAATATAGAGCATAATAATAATAATAATAATAATAATAAGCACTCTAATAATAAGCTCTATAAAATAGACCAGCCCAAAACCAACCAAGCAAAAAAGCTCTTTATGCCAAAGATTTTATGAGATTAGTGTAGATACTTTTGGTTTTAAGCTCTCTTATGATTCTCTTCCATATTTAAAACCTGATAGCAAATTCCTATAAGTTGGATACGGTTTTCACAGAAAAGTGAATTTGAGGGAACTACTGTAAGGCAAATGTCAATAGAAAGCCTACATGTAAATAAATAAATATTTATTTGAAAAATAGTTCGCATGGAATTAAGTATGATGGCCAAGTGCTACCCATTAAGTCAAGGGGAAAGGAAAATGGAAAATATAGATTGATTTCTGATTTAATATCATTTATCCTGGCCATGGCATGAGTTATAGAATATAAAGAAAACACAGCCCTGTAAATCAAAGAATCATAAAATATCCTGAGTTGAAAGAGCCCACAGGTTGCACCAAGACCATATCCTGGCTCTGCCCAGGACAACCCCAATGAAAGGCCATACTACACAGCGTCCAACTCCAAAGGTAACTGATGTCTTAGCTTTTCACCAGCTGAGCTTTAAAACCATGTCTTTTCAGTGTGAGAGAAGAAACCCTAGTAGCTATATATGTAGCGCACTTTTAGTAATTTGATAAACTGATGTTTTCTGTACAGGTTCAGAAGATGACCTGTGAGTATTCTTTCTTCTCGGGAGAGCAAATTTCAGTCCCAGGTCTGCTGCTCTTTCTGTCTGTATCCTCAGCAGCCAGCACAGAGCAGTAATTAATCTACTGCAAGTATGCCCAGGTAGCAGATATTTCCGCTTTGAAACAAGAGAGTTCGACATTTAGTATTGCTATTTGCGGCCAATGCTCTTCTGTCTCATTCTAGTTAAGGACTGGCGCTTGCTTGGGATAGTTTGTTTTATCACAATGAAAGCCTTAAAACAAGAGTCTGTAATTCAAGAAGGCCATCCAGAGAAAGGCAACTGAGACAATGTAGTTAAGCCCACGTGCAGAAGATAATGCTCTAATTGAAAGTGTATTACAGCTATTTTGTGTGGTTAATTTACTGTGACCCATCTTAATTTTTTCCAGTCCACCTAGGAGTAACCAAATTCTGGCTTCTGGAATTTTTAGGCATTTTCATTAAAATACATATGGAAGTTGAAGTACAGATTTCTCTGTGATGAATGTTGTCTGTGTTTTATGTTTTATATTTGTATACATTTGTATATGTTATATGTCAAAATAGATGGTTTCAGTATTCCAAGGTAGTTCTGTTTCTGTAATGTAAAAATCCTATTATCTATTCTAGGGAAAACAATTGCCATTACTTACTATGCCTATAACTGTACATTAACTACACTTAATGTATGCTGTCTAGAAATATATGACAACCTTGCTTTGCCTATTTAAATGTCCTGCTAAAAGGCTACGAATTCCAAGGTCTCTCCATTGAACAGGGAAACAGCCAGAGTTCTGCATCTGGCTCAGTGTATGACTCTTTAACAAAATATTGTTACAAAAAATACCACAAGAAAATAATTTAATTATTCAAAGCAATAAAACTCCCTATAAAAATAACATTTTCTAAAACTTCAAGAAACCACAATTTATTTTTAGTTCTGCATGGTGAATTATGTTTTAGCCTTTAATAATTTTATTCATTTAATAGGAACACAAACAACATAGTAGCCCTAGTTAGCCCTGCTTGGCCAGTGATTTGGACCAGGTGACCTTCAGAGGTGTCTTCTACCTCAACAATTCTGTAATTCTGCAGTACATATGCAGAATTGAAGTCATTTAAAATGCATTTTAAAGTCATTGAGCTAATATAGAAGCAGTATCAGGTTATTTTCTTACCTGTTCCTTGATTTTAACTCTACTTTCGTTATTATAATGGTTGTTAGATGAGGCAGTTACTTATTCTCTCTTCTGCAGGTCCTTACTTGCCTCTGTCTGGGTTCTCTACATGAAGTGAGAGAGCTCCTTCAGTGCTAGATGTTCTTTTCCTTTGATAAAATATTCTTTGGAAAAATGGTTTAGGAATTATCTCTTAAAAGTGGAAGTGTTCAACCACCTGCCTACTTTAATCAACAGCTGTGTCTCTGAATACTTTGCATATCAGTCTTGTTGCAAAGCTTGAAAGAACACGTAAAAATGCATAGTGTTCATTATTTTGATACAATAATAGGACTATAATGAGAATAAAAGTTCATATCCTCTTTGTTTTCATCAGACGTGTGGGAAAATGACTGGTGGTAAAATCAGATAAAACTAAGAAGTTATATTCACATTCAAACAAGTTATAACAGCATGGAAATTACAGGGTGAAATGCAATTGCTACCCTCCGGATGGGATGTGGTCAGCATGTCCGACCACAGTGCCGCCTTCAGTACATGCAGTCAGCATGCCACACAAAATACATCCTAAGGGGGACAAAACAGGGTGGAACGGAGTGGAGACACCATGACCGGTCTGTCAAAACCCTTGCAGAGGAGGGAACTCAGTGGTACCCTGTAGCTGATAAGTCACATAGCAGCTGTTCAACAAAAAGAAGATTTCTTGCTGTTGAACCAGCAACTATGGAAAGACCACAGATGCCCATCTTTATCCTAAATGTTATCTCAGATGTAATACTGATGTTACTCACCTCTAAGGTATGACCACGCACCACTGAACATGATGTATGAGTAGATTCACTCAAGCTCCATCTAAACATAAAAATAGTATAAAAGTAAGTTAAAAATGGAAAGAAGTTAGAGAAGAATGCATAGGAGCTCCTGGGATCATTTAATGGTCTGGAATGTCTTCTCTCCCATAGGGATGGGTGTTGGGTAAGAACCGTACTCTATGTGTGCTGATTGATTATCCCAAGCTATTTTTTTTAAGGATTAGACCTTACCCGTATATTGCTTTGAATATGTTTTTGCAGCCAGATACTATCACTGGCAATCTTCAAACCTTAACTGGTCAGAATTTTCTATTATATTAATAAAGAGTGTTACTCCATAAAGTGTTAATTGTGAGCCCTTCAAGGGTTTTAACAGCTGCCAGCAGCAGTAACTCTCCACTTGCTTATGGACACCCAGAACGGAGTCTCTCTCGTGCTGTTGGCGTGTGTCCCTGAATCCTTCCTTTTGCTGACAGACCAATTAAAGGTGTGGAACCCAGGAGAGGGGCCTTCTGTTTGCATGGGATCCTAAACAAGTTAGCTGAACCACCCTCCAATCCACCAGGACTACTCAGAGAACAGTCCCCATAAAAGGACACTGAACAGTTGGGCACAAGGGTCTCAGTTTTCTGTGGCACTGACAGACTAATTGAACACAAATGGTTTGAGAAAATCTCTAATTTCACATTACAGAAGTGTTATAAATAAGCACAGAAAAGGGAATAATATCCATCTTTTTCAGTTGTCTGCGGGCATAACAACTCTGACTAAGAAAAATTCTGGATTAAGGGAAAAACAAAAAACAAAAACAGAAACACAAAGAAAAAAAAACCACAGCAAAAATCAAGTTTCAAACCACCTTCTGTATCATCAATACATGAAAATTAGGAAAACAACAACTATTTATAAAAACTAGTGGTTACTTATAGGAACAAAAAGAAATGTTTGGGGTTTTTAAAGGAATCTCACAAAGCCCACACTCTCCTTCCTAGAATGCTACACTTATAATGGTAAGAAACTAGTTTTGCATGAAAGAACATCACATAAAAATCTAGGCAATACCTCCAAATACAAAGGAGCTCAACACTGATGGCAGAGCTGTGCACATATCAAACAAATCAACACAGCACAGGAGATCCCTGATGATGAATGATCTGGCTTGTCTAGCGTGCATGTCCCTCTCAGCATCTTACACTGAGTATCTGAGGATTTTATCCTCAAAGTGGCATAACTTAACTTATCATCTGGAAAAGGTTTTCCCCAGCTTATAATTAATTCCTTTTTTGCTTTACTGTAATTGTAGCCATTGGCTTCAGAGACAGAGCACTTAAGATCTTATTAACTGCAAAGCAAGAAAATCTTGCTAGCTTTATTAGCTTTAATATGATGAGGTATATTATTTAACATGGGTCACTTAGAAAATACCAACGTAAGTTACACTAAGAAGTGTTTCTTACTATTCACTCTTCTATAGTATAGACAATAAAGTAACTTTAAAATTTCATTTCAAATAAATGAATGCCAAACTCAAGAATTTGTGAAACACTTGTTATATAACAAAGATAATAAAAGGGAAGAAAAATTAAAAATACATATTTTTGGCAATAATGAAGGTACTGAAAAGAGATATGCCATTTTTGTAAATATCTTAGTCAAACTTAAAGTGTTTCTAAAGGAGCCGTCTCATTTCTAACTTAGTTGCCTGACCACAGCATTGAGTTACCTGATGTATGTGCTATTTATAATTAGTCTTTTAGACAGCTGATACTAAAATGCCCAAGATGAACAGCAAATTCAGAAATACAGAATTTTGCACAATAGGAAATACTAAGCATAAAAATAAAGTTTCCTTCTCTTAAATGCTTGATTTTCTCTAAGATGGCTTTAAGTCCAGGAGTGGCATGAAAAAACATCAAGAAACAGAAATTTCTTACTGTTTGGGAGTGGTGCTAAGTCTTGCACACTGCAGAAACACCGAGCATTTTTCAAACTACTGATTGGGGAAAGCGTCCAGGTGAGTGTCCCCTTGATTTGAAAAAACTTACATGAATGAGTGCAGACAGGGAGAAGTCAGCTCGTTCTAAGACTTGTGTACATCATCCATCTGGAAGCGGCATCTTGATGGTTTCAAAATTTGCATTTAATCAAGTTAGATAATGCTATTCCTACTATAGAACAGGGGCTGTACTATCCAGTTTGGACCAGGCCAGGTCACCCTAGGCAAGACTTATCAGGTCATAAATGGGACAGTCCAAAATATTCTGTTAAAAATTCAAGACTAAATTGCAAATATCTGTGAACGCATACAATTTTATGCTCCACATTTCAAATGGATATCAAGAAAAAAAGAAAGTAAGATGACAGACATAAGTCTTACCTAATTAAATTACTTGGCGATATTTTTAATGTTGTTTTTAAGATTTTCTCAGAGATTTTCTCTCATAAACCAAGCCCAAACCGTGTGGAATTACTATAATAAAAAAAACCTAAAACCCAAAACCCAGATTAAAAAAACACTCACAAGAACTACCACAAAGAAAAAAGATGACATATTCGCCACCAAAAAAACTTCAAGGTTGAGAAAATATCAAAAATTTCCTCTATTTAATGTAAAATCTGCAAGGCAATGTCCCTAACACTGATTTAATGCTGCATGCATGTGAGAGGAAATACTGACATTAATATTGACACTATCTAGATGATTCTAGTGCACTGTTGTTTAAAAAAAAAAATTGAAATACCAATATTTTCTTTGCTTTTTAAAGTCTTCCTTCCCTTCTTTCCCTCCCTCCAACTAACTTTTACTGTTTAGCTATTAGATGAAAGTCAGTCTGCTGATTTTGCTTGTTAAAGCTCTCCAGATTTCTGACTAGTCCTTCCTGCTTGTTGGTTGTTCTCCTCACAAATGTTAAGTGAGGATAGTGTGTAAAATTGTCCATTCTTGTAAGCATCTTGCATTTCCCTGCTCTGTCTCCCTCTTAACTTCCAGCCATAAAGTTTTCCGGACACCAAAGTATATCCTAAGTGACTCCAGCTGAAATGTGGCACTATAATTCACAGAATATTTTACATATTTCAAAATTTTTATTTGGCAAAATTTTACCCAGCGTCATATATGCCTTTAGGCATATCAGTCTGAAATATTCTGTTAAAAATTCAAGATAAGTCCATTAAAGTAAAACTTTATTCATTGTAATTTACTGCCTGTGACTTCATAGAAAATATTCAATAATTTCTTTGATTTCTTCTTTTTACTCTTATTTCTCCATCTCTTAGCTACTTGCATGTATCCTTTTGTACCTCACACTTGGAACATTCTCCCTCAGACTCCCTAAATCCCTTATTACTTTACAAAATCCATTGCCTATCAAAAGCACTGACCAAGTATACTCTCAGAATTTAATATAGCATACTACAGTCCTGTAAAGCTATAAAGAATATCTAATTTTTCTCATTAATATATTCTTACATGAAATAGGAAAGAATTTTTTAGGAAATGGAATGGCATACTTCAGAATTACACTGACTATCCTAAAAAAGGATTAAGATACTGTTGAATATCTGCCTCCTTCCACCTGTTGTTCTCCTAACATTCTTTCTATTTTCCTTAACTACATGCTAAAATTAATTCAGAAAGCTGTGGCATATTGAAAATAATTTAAAATTTACTACTTCAGTTTTGTCTTTTTTTTTCTATGTTTAGTTTTTTTTTCATCATTCAAACTAAATTAAAATATTTAATGTGAGAATATCACATTTTAAAAAGTAATTTATTTATTCTATTTGTAAACCCGATTTATTTATCAGAAAATAAGATACTTTCCTAAGTGGACTTGATAGATACTTGCATTGACAAAACTTCCAAAATTTTAGGAAATTTGTTTTGAATGACCACTTCTAAGTGTAACTTGTGTATTAAAATATCTTCTTGTAGAATCTTGTGAGAATGGAAATTTGGTCAAAACATACAGAGTATTTCGAAGCAAACCTGATGTGACACCATAAATAACTCTTTTTGTCTTCTTAAAGTGGAATAGTACATGAGATTTTACTGTGCTTTTACACATGTCAAACCTATGATTTTCATTCCTTCCCAGTAAGCCATTGCATTTAGAGATTCCAATGTGTCTTATTATATGTGAAGCAGAGAGTGAAATATGTAAATTGATGAATAAATTTGAGACAAGATCTTTGCACATTGCCTATGAGCCTTCTGTCAAAATCAGTAGTGTAGACACACTCTCAAAAAGAGTGGTGGAATAGCTGGTTCACTGAGTGAAAACATAGGTTTAATCAGGTTGCTAATTCTATACGAGCACATTTTAGGTCCAACAATAAAATGTAGGTACAGCTCTTTAAACATGTTTGAAACTCATCTTGCCAGACCATTCCTTTAATCTGTTGAAATTCACACCAGTGCAAGTGGGTTCGTGTTTGGGTAAGGTCTTCGTATTCACGTTCCTTGCCGTTTTCTGAGGAAACAGAACTATTTTCCTGGAGTGCAAGTCAATTGTGGGTTTGTTCAGTGGCAGGTTTCTGTATTACGTACACATCCATGTGACTGTGTTTCTTTGGAAGAGTTGATGGATACATTTATTCCCAGTGAGTGACTTTTCTTTGTTTTCTATTTCAAAGATACATAGAGCTCACTGAAAGCAGAATCAAAAATAGTGTATATGGAAGCCTGTGTTCATAAAAATAAATCATAGAAAAGTCAAGACAGTTGCCACAATTAAAGAAAATTCTTCAAAAAACTTCTATTTGAAAAGGGACAAAAGGAGACTTGGTTTAAAATTTCTTTACTATTTTGTAAATGACATTTGATGGAGGGTAGAAAAGTATTTCCTTACTCATTTAATCTGTGATGTAGGAAGTTGTCTAATCACTGAGCTCTATCAGAGCCTGACATGTCACTTTCCCTGATGAGCTGACTGACAACCTATCGCAAAAAGTATTAGTTTCATAAATATTTCTAAAAATACTTTTTGTAATATCATATAGAAAATGGTATGTTAAGAACTGGACAAAAGAAATCAAGTACAAGCCTGTTAAGCATTTAGGATAATTAAGAATATTTCATAAAGGGTTATCTGTCAAGCATGCCTAAAACCCCAGCTTCCATGCAATCTTTGCTTTTCAGAGGTCCTATGTTTGATTTTACCAGATGTAGCATATTTCCTATGGTTCTCAATGGGTCCAGTGCTTGCAAGATGCCTCTTAGGAAGTGTGGTCAGTGATGAACAGAATGATCTAACATAACTTTCTAAATATATGCATAGCCTTTGTGAGGAGAATAGAGGGTCTTAGTCAGCAGAGGTTCCTGGTTGGTTTTAACTCCTGTTATCCTCTGAGCCAAGAAAAATCTTTTCCCTATGAAATAGCGTTTTGAAGTTTTGGTGCTTTGCACTCTCTGAAATGTTTACAAAAGTTTCTCCTAGTTTTAACTCTCTCTGTGCACCTTCAAAACAGCACCACCTCTGCTTCTGTCAACTCCAGTAGAACATTGAGGCAAGAACTAGCAAAATCTCTACATTGCCTTACTCTTTTAGCAAGAGAGCACTGATCCGTGAAAAAAGGATATATTGTTGTGAAATTCTTCATTCTGTTGTCATGAGCTTACTCAGATTCACTTCTGCTGACACAGATCATAAAGTAAAATTCATGACACACTGATAAACACCATAATTGGATGCTCTGCTTTTTATCGAGATACAATTTTTCATTAATATATTATACTTATTTAGGCATTTAATCATGTAGAGCTACAAAAATGCTGCTGAGGTGATGGAACAAGAGAGTGAAGTTAATATGGACTCAGACTTTCCTTATGGAAGTGCATTTCCTGGTTTTATTCCAAGGTCCACAGCATTAATACACACAGAGCTTCTCTTTCATTTCATTTTTGATACACCCATCACTTCATTATTCATCCTTTTCTCTACATGAAACACTGTCAAAATAAGAGAATTCAACACTTCTGATGACCAAACAAAATCCTGCATTCACCTCAAAACACTGCACATAGACTGCATAGGCTAGACTGAAAATTTAACAGCATTTCTATAAAACTTTTCCCAATAGATGCTCATACCTACAAACACACACATAATACAGAGAGGTGTCAATTTGAAATGCATTAAAGAGCAATACACTTAACATACCTTTGTCATAAAGTTTCAGTGCATCACAAGATATATACCTGTTGTTGGCCACCAAGCAGATTAACTGAAGAGCTGTAGTAAACACTAAGTCAGAATTTATTGGCATTCATGGTGAATAAAACCATTCAAACTTTTAGTGATGGAAACAAAGTGAATTTTGCAATGTGACTCTTTCTTCCTTAATATCCTGAATATTAAACTTAAAATTATCTGAACAGTTAAAACCAAAGATTTCTGTATTAGAGTTCAGTTCCTCAATAATTTTTTTAAATGTCATTTGGGTCCTTTTTTTCTGTAATTTTAGTGTAAATAAAGGTGAATTGTGTAAATAAAGCACAAAATGTAACAAAAGTGAAGAAGAAGAGCAACAAGGGGATTTTATATTTAAATTAGAAATAAAAAGAGAAACTTTTCAGAAATGCCACATTACTAGTTCAGTGTTCAAAGCCTATATTACTAAAACACTCTGTAAAACTAAAGACAAAGAATCATGAAAACAAAACATGTGTTGTATGAGAGTAAGGGAACCAGGTTTGAGCTACCTGGCATGGATTTTCCAATTCTTTTACCTTGAACCTACACTCGAATTTGCAAATACACTTTATCAAAGTTTGTCACATCATCATGTATTTCACTTTTCCCCAAAATAGTTAAAGCTACCACAAGTTAGCAATGCTTTTTTTAGTTTCTGTTCACCTTTCTCTGAGACAACTGGGACAGTCCTCGAGAAGAGTCCAGGCCAGATTCCTGACTAAGCAAAGATATTGTTGTGCAAGAACATAACTCAAGTATTACCTATACCATGCTCAGATCTTTTGCTTACATTTTCCTGGGCAATAAAAGCCATATTACTAGAAATGCACTGTATGTCACGTATGTGTGAAGTATCAAGCATCATCTGTTAAATCTAAAGAAATGTAAAGCCCTGAGAAATGGACATTAGAAGAAAGGATTTAAAATGTCTTACCTGACAAAAGAATGTTTCAGAGAAAGGTAAAATAATGAAATCCCTTTTATTTCTCCAGAAAAGCAACAGTGATGAATTTAGTCTGATTTAAAAAAACATTATCCAACAAAGATTTTTTTTCTTTCGAATTATCATTACAAAGGAGCTAGATAGGTTTTCAGGCCTCTTCTCTTTTTCTTTTCCTCAAAGAAAAGTACAGCAAGGTTTTTCTTTCTTTAATGACAGCAATTAATTGCAATGTTTCAAAACACCCATGCTGTTGCTGGCAGTAGCAATTGAAGAAATGATAAGTGTAATAATCATCATTAATTAAAAAAAAAAATAAAATTAGGTCTCTAATGAAAAAATCAAGAAAGGATTTGAATCAAGGACTGAATGAGGAGAAAGAAAAGGCAAAAAAACCCAAATACTAAAACATGTTTATTTTTTTAATATGAATACCTGTGATAATTTTTATGTAAATACTGGTAGCCAGTAAAACTTGATATGGAATGCTAACCATTTATACTTTGAGCTCCTTAATACAAAAGTTACTGTTGTTGTATACCTTTAATTAAAAATTAGAGGGACAACTAGAAAAAGGGAATGGTGCAATTATGCACTAGGTGAAACATTAGGCACATGGGAAACTAAGAATGATGGTTAGAGAGAATACAATTATACTTTGTTTTGCAGTTTTGTATTTATGTTTTTTCAGGCGTGTTTGCAGGCGAGAACTCAAAGAACCCCTTAAGCTGCTCCTTCTTCCTCTTATTCAGTCAACCATGTGGCATGTGCTGCTCTGATGAAATATTTGCACTAAACAGAATGTAAGTACAAAGCATGCAGTGATGGATAGCACTGTCTTTCTTGGAATTTCTTTTTTTTAAATCAGGAAATTCTAAACACACTTCCCCCTATGCTATCAAATCACAGAATAACTAGATTAATTTGGAGTTGCAGCAATATCAGAGCAGTCACTAATTTTGCATTGAAAATAAATAAATAAATACCACAAAGGCTTGACACTTTTCCAGCTCCTGAAATAATGTATTATTAAAAACAAATTATGGTGTGTCAAACTGCATCGTACTATGATGTGATATGGATATAAAGCAGACATAAATCCAAGACTTTGGGAAATAAATTTATGATGTGCTGTGTAGCTTCATGTCATGAAATGAAGTCACAAAATTATTTTAGAGTGTATTACTGGAAACAGCTTTATTTCCCCCCAGTATCATTTAAATTCTCAGATGGATAAAACATATTCAGGAAAGGATTCTGACCCAGAATGAGGAAAAATCAGAAATATTTTTTTTCCCTGTCCTTATCTTCCAAAGTTGGTTGTTTCGTTTTTTGATTTTTTTCTTTACCTAGACTTAGCAGAATTTTGAACTTCTCAGGTTTGGCTTAACTTGGCAAATGCACCACCAGATGACTACATTTCATCAGCTTCAATTGTATTGATTTTGAATCAGTTGTGAATAGAATAGAAAAAAAATATTTAAACTGTAAAGGGAAATCTTCTGGCACATTTTGCATTGCAGCTGCTTCCTGCCCTAGTATTTGCCAATACAATAGTGTCAGGAAATCTTTGCAGCCCTAAGCAAAGGTTCCTCACTTGGAGACCATTTTGAGGGATAGCTCCAGACAGACTAGTTAGCCAGCACCAATGTTGCAGTGTGGGCATCACTCATATCCCTCTGTTTTCTCTGACAATTATTTGGTTATTTGATCATTTTCAAGGAAGATAATTCAACAGAACTTTGGCCAAGTATGGCCCTAACATGATACATATGGTAGACATCAATGTTTAAAAGTGTCCTTTAATCACACAGATTTCATATTAATGGCTTTGTCTAATCTGCTATTATATTAAAACTGGCTCTTTAGAGAGGGAATTGTCTTTTCTGTCATATTTGAGTGTTTTGGCTAGAATATCTGCCCCCTGCTCAGACAAAAGGGCCATGCAAAATGGTATTATGTCCCTGGAAGTGACCAGTACAGAATCCTCAGATGACAGCTGAGGGAAATTCAGATGAAACATACAGTCATACTTCTCCAAAATACTATCCTGCCTTTAGCCTTTTTATAACAGAGACATTTCCCATTTTCTACATGGAGAATATCTCTTCTCAGGATACTTATAATTACTACTTATAAAATATGGTGACAAATAGTGAACATCAACAAGTTACTGTGAGCTAACAAAGTTGTATCTCCAATTTAAGTGCTTCCTTACAATCCTTCAAGTGATAGGGAATCATGGGCTTGTCCTACTGTATGTAAGGCATAGCACAGATAGCATATATCCTACATGCCATGTTTTAAATATCATTAGCTATCTGATAAATTTCAGCAGCTATTTTACAGGCCTCTCAAATCACAATATACATGTCCTGGTTTCAGCCAAGTAGCCATGAGGGGGCATAGCCTGGAGATGCATGGGCATGGCCAAGACCCTAATGTTATACTGTACCATTTTACATCATTGCCAGGAGCAGGGGAGACAGACTCACTCTCACTTCCAAGAAGGGTATTGATTTTCTGGGCAGGAGAAAGTGTGGTATGGTGGGACAGTTGGTCAGTCAGTATTTTGTCATGCTTCTTCTGTGTAAATAGTTTCTTAGTTTTATACCTTTTGTTAATAATATTGTTGCTGTTACTGTTTGTTTTTCTTATCTCATTGCTGTTTCCTGAAAATTGTTCTTAACTCAGCCCCTGATATTTGCCTTTTGTGCCACTAATTCTCCTCTCCCGCCATCTGTGAGCAGAAGACAGGGGAGAGGGCAGGCAAATGAGGAAGGTGTGGCTTTGGAGTCTCAGGAGGGAGGACACTAAACTAGGGAGTGTGTCCACCATTCCTAAACTACGACAGCCTTAACTGGCATCCAATGTTGAGCCTGAAGGTTTGAACTAGCAACAGATCTGCCCTTAGCAGATTGGAAAGAAATTGATCTAAGCACTTGTGTGTTAGATGTGGAACCCTTCATCACAATGTTGCCTGTTGTTCATATGGGTGTGGTACCTAACACGTGTTCTCCTATGTGCTCCTCACAGCCCTCTTTTTCAGAGCAGAGAGGATTGCTTTGTCATTGTACTGTGATATCAGTTTATGACATTAAAACATCAAGGGGAGTAAGGGTCATTTGGGATGTGTATTCAGTACCGTTCTTCTGCCCTGGCCTTGGGTGATAGGTCTGAGAATTCATTAATAATCATACTGTGATTTCAGCTGCCAGTTGGGTGAGCTCACAGTGTCCTGTCTGCTCTGATGCTGGGATGTCATGGCCCATGGTATGAAACTAGATGGTAGTGAAGCCAAGCAACTCTGAATTCTGTCCCAGGATGTAGGCATTGACAAGGGGATTGTGAAGAGGACAGAAAGTCTCAGCCTCTGCAAGCAACTACTGTCAAGTGTGAAGGAAAGTTGTTCTCTCAAGGATGAACTAGTAGTGTGCCCAAGTAGATGGAACGCTGTGGAGAAAGGTATCAGGTACCTGAGAGAATTACTTACGATGGAGGAAATGTATAGGGATTCAAATAACAAGCTGATGATACCTGTAGATGCAGATGAGGTCCAATGTATGTACAATCCCTGCGGTGGAAGTTTGTATGGAGCATGCAATTGTCATACACCTACTCACTGGCATTGATGTCAATGGAAGAAGGTGTAGAAACACTGCTTGATGTGATTCTCCACTTCTAGCCAACAGGGTAGTTAACACCCGAGTCTGTGCTAACTGAGCTGGCCCTGCCCGATGAAAACCTTCTTGTACTCTGTAGAAGGGAATAAAGTCCCCATAGTGCATATGAGAAATAGTCCTGCCTCAAGCAAAGGCATGCTCATCTGTGGGATTGTTTCGGCTCAAGGTGCTGGGTGCTCTTGGTAATACAGAGGGATGAGGAAACTCAATATGCCCCTCAAGGGTATTCGATTTTGGGGTGAAAACAGTTCGTAATGTTGAATTGTATAATATTGGTTCCTGAATGTTCTGCCAGTGTATGCCAGAACTACCATGGACAACGAGTACAGACTGCTCCAGATACACCAGCTGTGAACTCCCAATGCACAGTGCAACCCCAAGAGCTCACCAGCCCTCCTGCCCTGGAAGGTATCTAGGGCAGATAGAACCCACAGTTATGGACTAAATGAACTCAACAGACATCTCAGAGGAACAGCTACTGACTATGAAAATGATAACTGTGCTCATGTATATTTTTATATATAAGTGTATGTATATGTGTATGTATATAATTGGAAGATATAAGGTCTGGCCATGATGTAGATAGCATAGAATGGAGGGTGGATAATGTCCTGGTTTCAGACTACAGGGTTAATCTTTCACAGTATCCAGGAGGGACTGGAGCCTGGAGATGCATGGGTATGGCCAAGCCCCTGATTCTTATTTGACACCATCTTACGTCATTGCCAGGGCAGGAGAAAGGGACACTCTCTCACTTCTGAGAAGGGCATACCTTTCCCAGGTGACAGAAAGTGTGGTGTGATGTGGCAGTTGTATTTTATCATGGTTTTCCTAAACCGTTTCTTTGTCATACACCTTTTGTTAGTAATATTGTTGCTGTTACTGTTGGTTTTCTTATCTCACTGCTGTTCCAATAAGTTGTTCTTATCTCAGCCTGTGATCTTGGCCTTTTGTGACTCCAATTCTTTACAGCCACCTGTAAAGGGAAGAGGAGGGCGAGGGGAAGCACATGAGTGGCATGTGGTTTTGGAGTCTTGGTGAGGGGGGCACTAATTTTTGTAGTACCATTTGTAAACCATGACAACTTAGCTGTATATGTACCCTCTTATTTGCATTCATATGCAGTAGTCTGACCTTTGAATTCAAATATGCATTCATATTTTGAAATAGCCTGGTTTTAGAATAGCATGAAATCCATGAAAATACTAAGGACAAGTGCACCCTCATGCTTTAATTAACATTAGGTTAACCTGCATAATAGTGAAATGTCAGTTTCCACTGACTACATGAGAGATAAGCTAGACCCTTAGGCAGGATATATGTGCTGTCCAATAGACTATAAATTAAATAAAAAGGTCAGTTGTATCATTGTGAAGGGATCCAAGTGCACATCAATAGTGGCATGTTTACTGGCTGCTGACATGTGAGCAATTGGGAAAGTGTAAGCCCGTAGTCAAGCAGCAAGGGACTTCGGAGTACATATTAGCAGAAATATTTAGCGTGAGACAAGACTAATAAAAAAGAGCTTATCTCCATTCCACCACATGTATCAGAAATACAGTGTGTTTCAAAATCTATTTTCTAAGGCTATCAATAAAAAAAAGAAATTGTTTCGAAAATGCAGTATTAATTTATCATGGAGAGAGCTTAAAGCATGTTTATAATATAATACATGAGTACCATAACAATAGTACTGTAAAAGATCTAATTGCTACAAGTACTGAGCATATGACAGTGCACTCTGTTGGTAGCATGCCGTGAGAATTGCTGAAGAAGTAATTTACTGCAGTGAACTGTAAAATAAAGCCCTCTGCCTGAGTTACTGTCTCATGTGAATGAAATTGACAGCATAATTCTAGAGTCTATTTTAGCCTCTGTTTGGTCAATTTTAAAAAAATAATAAAAAGAAAGCTAAATATAAGCTAGTGGCAGGCTGTCAAGCAATCTACTGCCAGGCAAGAGCAGTGTTTAGACTTCCCCTTGGAAACAATGCTGTAGCAGGGTTTCTTTTAAGTCTTCAACACATTGCACTTTTAAGCTCCAGTAAAAAGAACAGAAAAGCATCTTTTAGTCCTTTAGAAATTCTCTGTAAGCATTGTGGAAGGCTTAAAATTAGTCATTTTTCCTGTGCCGTCTTCCACAAAAATAAAATACTAATAAAGTAGTTGCTCCCTGGGAGATACAAGCCATAATTGCTAGTGACCCTATAATAGATGAAGAAAAGTCTGCACACCAAAGATGCACACGGTATCTTCCAAAAATTATGGATGAAGATGTGACCATGCAATCTTTTTTTAAAAGGGGCAGATATTTGTTGCCTTCTTCAAAAGGGTTAAGAGTTTGTCATTAGCTTATGGGTCATAGATCACACTTGGAGAGCCTAAGCTTAAAGACACACTTCATTGAACTCCATCTAGCAAGTTTCATGCTTATGAAGGTGTTCCTCTTGATTGCTTTTCATCTGGGCTGCAGAGTGATTTGTTTGGAGGGTGGCATTGATTAAGTACAAGAGAACTATGGTTTACTGTGACAGTTGCTAGGACTGTGTCAACAAATCAATGGGGATTTTTGGGTTTTTTTCTGTGCCATTTTTTCCCCCTGGTATTCTTAGCTCTCCTGTTAGCATCCTGCTGTTACTGGAGATTAAAATATCTTTATAGTTGTCTTATGATTTAAAATTTTCTGATTTGTCAATCACATAAAATGCTTATTGGATGAAAAAAAAAAAGGCCTGTGCTCCTGGATTCTCCAGGATATGGAGAATACATAGTAGTAAAGGGTGTACAACACCACAATATTTGTTCTAAATAAAAAGTTGCTCTTTTCTACATAGATTAATGCATGAATATCAAACTTGGCTTTGATGAAATTATGTGGAGGAAAGCTTTCTACTGTTCTTTTCTAAAACACTTAGTGCAGTCGATATTTCTGGTCATAAAACACGGGTTTCCAAATTAACTTTAAATAGCAATCAAGTGACAAATAGCCTAATTTTGTTTTTATTAAACTCACTTCAAACATTTACATTTTGTATTTTATATATTTATTTCACAATCAAGCATCTCATCATAAATTTTCCACAACCTTGTATTTTTACTGTTATTTTCAATCTTTTTTCCAGATATGTTTTAGGAACAGAGCAAATTTTTTATTTAATATTCTTACTTTTATTCAAATTTATTCACAAAAACTAGTTAAGGAGTCTATTTATAGAAAAACAGTTAAGAGGTTTTTCTTATATATGGCAGATACATAGCAGACAGTTATCCATTTGCTGTCCAAGGCCAGTTTGGATAAGGCTTTGAGCAACCTGGTCTAGTGGGTGATGTCCCTGCCCATGGCAGGGCAGGTTGGAACTAGATGATCTCTAAGATCCCTTTCCACTTCTTAACAGTCTATGATTAATTCATTTTATGTGCATAATTTTTGGGTCATAAATGAGTTGTTCCCTGGTTAAACACATACATTTATTGAATTAAAATTTAAAAATTTAGAATGTTGAAATGAAATGTAGAAAAGATAAATCGTTAGTCTGATTTTTTTCAAATACCTAGTAGGAAAATGCTATCTGGTAACAAGAAGAAGGAACCTTTTTGATTCCAAGAAACCTTAACATTAAAAATGTATCCAGAACAAAAAATACAATGCAAAAGAAAAAGTGTATTATCAAGTTGAAGTTACACTGTCAATAATAGAGATAAAAGAACAGCACCAGATAATTTTAGGGGGTGCTACAAAAATCATAAAACATCATTGTATTTGTTTCCCTTTTAAAATATGAATGCATGGACGTAAAATCCTGATGACTCCAGTAGTTTGGATGAGTCATTTAAAGGTATAAGTTCTAGAGAGCTTAGACAGGAAAAATGCTTTCACATGCAGATGGTATAAAAGCCATCCTTGGAATCCCTCATCTTCCAGTTACAAAAGATAAATTGAAGTGAACACAAAAATGCACTGTTGCATATAAAAAATGTTCCATTAGAGTTATAAAATTTTCAAATATATTTATATATACATAAAATTTCCACTTAGTGAAAACACTGAGAATCTAAAATAGCAGGATTTTTTTACACAGAGAATTGCTCAGTGAGTGCTTGTGGATAAAGAGGATTGCAACTCTTTTCTTTGCAAAATATGCCCCAAAAGGCAAAACACACAGTTTGGAAATACAACAGAAAAGACAGCAAAACAAATGGGATTTTACCATCAACTTTTGTAAAATTCACACTGAAATTTCTGGCAGTAGCCAGACCTTTAAGTTATATGTATTGCTGAAAAGCAGCTTCAGACAACTTCTCTATGTCCTGATAGCTTTTACATAGCAGCAAGACCTGCAAGCTTGACCATGTTTCATACAGGTGCTACACTACCAAATAATCAAAAATGGTAGGGGTGGGAGGTGGGGTGGGCGGGGGAGGCTGTGGGGTTTTGTTGTTGTTGGTTGGTTGGTTGGTTTAGTCTGTTTTTATAGAGCTAAAGTATTCGTTTATATACAGTAGCACACGATGTTACATCAGGCTCATGCCAGTTCCCCAGGGCTCAATTTTAGGGACAATGCTCTTAAATCATAGAATCACAGAATAAGCTGGGATGGAAGGGACTCATAGGGATCATTGAAGCCCCACTCCTGGCCCTGAACAATACACGAGTCACACCATGTGCCCAAGAGTGTTGTTCAAATGCTCTTTAACTCTGTCATGCTGGTGCTGTTACCACTCCCTGGGGAGCCTGTTTTTATAAATGATCTGGACACAGGAATCAAATGTACATTACTTGATTTTAATGAAGATACTAAACTGAGAGGAGCTGTGGAGTCTTGTGAGGGTGGAGGGGTATTACTGAGAAATCTGAGTAGACTAAAGAACTGGACAATCACCAGCTGTATGAAATTAGAGAGCAGGGTTCTCCCCCTGGGATGGAGAAATCTTTATTTTACATACAAATTGGGGCATGGAAGACGGGAGACCTGCCCAGACCATCTAGGGTCTTGGGTTGATGGCAAGTTGAAAATGAGTGCACTGTGTGTCCTGGCAGCCAGGAGGGCCAGTTGTGTCCTGGGTGTATCAGGCGCAGCTTCACCGGCCTGGCAAGGGAGGTGACTGTCCCACACTTCTCTGTGCTGGTGCAGCCCTACCTCAAGTCCTGTGTGTGGTTGCAGGCACCTCAGTGTAAGAAGGATGTCAGATCCTAATGGTGTAATCAGAGGAGGCTGAGCAAGACAGAAAGGCCTCGAGGGCAAGAATTCAGAGGAGTGGCTGAGGTGACTTGGCTGGTTCAGCTTGGAGAAGGCTGAGGGATGACCTCATGGCAGTCTATATTTTCTTCAAGGGGTCTAGCCAAGGGGGAGCTGCTGTTCTAATCTCTGGTGAGCAGCAATAGGACAAGAGGAGATGGAATTAAGCTACATTAGGGAAAGTTCAGACTGGAGATTCGGAATTGTCTCTTTACTGAGAGGATGGCTGGTCACTGTAACTGGCTACCCGGGGAAGTGGCTGAGGCACCAAGCCTGCTGGAATTCAAGGAGTGTCTGGACAATGCTCTCAGTCATACAGTTTAGTTTTAGGCAGTCCTGGAAGGAGCATGGAGTCATACTCAATGGTCCTTATGGGTCTCTTCTCACTTGAGATATTTGATGATTCCATGATTCTATGCAAGGAGTCCTACTTGCAGTTTCTTTCCAATCCTCAGTCAACTAGAAAAGAATGTAATGAAAATAAGTTCTCGACAACACATCTACATGTCCACATCCTCCTCACATCCATCTTGTACCTGATTATCTGCTGTCTTCTCATATCAAATGTAAAAGAATATGTACTGGAATAGAAAGGAATCATTCATCACTAAAATTTAAGGGCTTTGAAATTGTATCCACTTCTGAATATTTATCAAAATACAACCACTCATATGCCACAAAAACTCTTTTATCCAACTTTTAGCATTTCAATGTGTTTTAAATTTACAAATTAAGATTCTGTTATTGTGGTGAAGTTTTGAAGATATGAAATAAACCTAAGTCTTATGAAGATTTACAGAAACTTCCAAACTGTTGAAATTCTATGAACAAGCAAAAAATGCAAAGTTATCTCAGTGAAATTTTACTTCAGATGCTCATTGATGAAAATGCTAGCATCAGATTTTTTTTTTATGATACATAAGAAAAGACAGGAAGGATCACAGATACTGCCTGTAGAAAGTGGTCTGAGAAATTGTTTTTCCCCTCTAATTAAGAAAAGTTACATGTGCGAGGCCTGGATGAACCTTCAGAGACTTCTCTGTCTATCAAGACCAAAACAAATTGTGGTCACTTTTTATGACATTTCCACTTAAGTATGTGTACTGTTGATTACCAGAAACTTCAAGCTAATAAGAAAAAAAATTAAAAACAAACAAATAAGCCCAACCTGAAAAACGAACAAAAGCACCCCAAACCCTCAAACCATCAAAAAAGTCCTTAAAAAACCCACAAAGACATGGACTGGTGAGATAAATGTACTTCTCTACATTTTGTCATCTTTGTGTGATGAATGTTAGACTACTCATAGGTTCAGGTATAAATGATTTCCCATTGTGACCCCTTTCTGGAATCCAGTTTTAGTCAAAAACAGAAGAGAAGGGAACTATATTTACCGTGTAAATTATCTTATACAATGATTGCCTCATCATTAGGTTTTCATCTGAGATGCAGATAAGGATGACTGGAAACTTAAAAGATGTACAACTTTTAAAGAATTTGTGACAATTTTAAAGATGTTTGATTCTAACTTGTTATGTTTATACCACTTATAAGCAAATTTCAGAGACAGATAATTTTATGAGGGTCTTTAGGTACCAAAAAACTATTAAAAATGCCAAGGAAAAAGGTATTATAATTTCACTTCTTTTTGCTCTGAGGTTTATAAAAGGTTCTCCAGTTAGACCCTATGCAGTCAACAAGGGACAGGAAAGCAGTTCATCAGAAATTAAGAAAAATTTTTTGTGCCTTTTAACTGTGAGAGAGTAGGGATCTTTCAGCAAGGGGACAGTGCAGTTCAGGTAAGAACAGGAAACAGAAATTATATTTTGACCACCAATCTTCCTCTGTTAATTTGTGATATTCATTCTGACCTTAAAGCTTCCAGTATCCTCAAGCACCTTAACATTGCTACTTGACATTGGTATTGTGATGGCTATGAGAATGCACATGGGCTGTAGTACCATGGACAGGCTGTGCTGCCATTGCAAATTTACTTGAATTTCTCAGAGCTCCAACTAGATACAGCAAAGCAAAAACATCGATGACAAAAACTTACCTGTTTAGGGTATTTTTACAAAAATATATATGTGTCTTAACATGTAAAAAGTGGTAATGAGAACTTTTCCCTTGGAGCAAAGAAAACAAGCATCAGGAAAACCAACAGCTCAGTGACTTACAATGAGAGGTGAGTGCTTTTATTATTTACTTGTTTGGACATCAGAAAAAGCTAACTATAATTTTTCTGTCACAGCAGAGCTTGATCAGTCCATAATGCTCAAACTCCACCTTATACAGTTTTCTCTTCTTACTAGTTAAAGATGCTGCAGTAAAAATATGTCTTTAGTATTTGTGAGGGCTTTACCAAATTAAAGAGTAACAACAGAACTTCCATCCTGTATCAATGCTATTTCCACATGCAAAATGTGACACTTCTGGATTTCAGATCACTGTGTTCAATCTTCCTTTCCAGAAAGAAAAGACTCTTACTTAGAAATATGAACTGAGTAGAGAGTTACAAAAATTTTATTCTAAGGTCTTTGTTTTACCTGAGGCCAGTTACTAAGACAAGTAATATATAGGGAAGAGAAATACTTCTCATCAAATATCTGATACCATTTTTTCAGTTACAACATAGTTCTGAGAATATCTTCACAGTTGCCGTAAAGATCTTAGTGTTTCATTAGGCCTTTTAACCAAATTCTGCTTCACTGCTGTTTGTTCCTCCAAAAGGAGGAGGACCATTCCTTCATGGGAAGGTGACCCTTTAAGGTAAAAATTTTCTTAGCACCAAACACCTTATGTCCGCCCTAGGTTTGCTTGTAATCACACAAACTTCAAGACTACCTTGGAACAAAAATGTACTTTTTAGTTTTACATATGTAACACCAACATTTTCAGAGTCATTATGTTTTACGGAGGATGATCATCAAATATGACATCCAGAAAACAGGTACTGACCCTTAATATCAAAGAGAAAGTAATTTAAATAATTTAGCCTTTGAGGACCTTTAAATACCCATTGGTAAATTAGAAGTGTTTATATAAATTCTGATCATGGAAGCTACCACTAAATACATAGTTTGTAAAGGAGAAGTAATGTATAAACCAAAGAATTTTATAAAATATGCATTTCAAAGCTGTAAATATGGCAAATTTAAGTTTAGTTTCTTCCTAAAGGTTTCTAGCATCCAGGCACCTGACTTATACTAGTGAAATATTAGAGTCTCAGTTACACTCACAAATGCACAAACGTGTGATATGATAGAATATATACCCAAATAGATTAAGTAACATCCTGACAAATTACTGTTATTTTAATACAATATTAATAGTAAAATTAAATCCAATACATAAATGAATATGCTTTGCGTTTTTTAAAAATTTTTTTTTTCAGGTAGTCTAACATTTATCTTTAAGAGAAGATGTGACAGGATTTAAGCACATCCTGATCCTAACATGTGCGATCAAAGTAGGTTGTAAAATGGTGACTGAAAATTACAGAATCACAGAATCACAGAATTAACTAGATTGGAAAACACCTTTGAGATCATGAAGTCCAACCTATGACCAAACACCATTTTATCAACTAAACCACAGCACTGAGTGCCACATCCAGTCATTTTTTAAACACTTTCAGGGACACTGACTCCACCACCTCCCTGGGAAGCCCAGTCCAGTACCCAATCACTCTTTCAGTGGTGAACTTTTTCCTTATGTCCAAGCTAAACTTCTCCTGGAGCAACTTAAGACTGTGTCCTGTTGTCCTGCCACAGGTTCTCTGGGAGAAGAGACCAACTACCACCTGGCTGCACCCTCCTTTCAGGCCATTGTAGAAAGTGATAAGGTCTCCCTCGAGCCTCTTTTTCTCCAGGCTAAACAACCCCAGCTCTCTCAGCTGTTCTTCACAGGACGTGTGCTCCAGACCCTTCACCAGCCTTGTTGCCCTTCTCTGGACACATTGGAACATCTCAACGTCCTTCCTAAACTGAGGGGCCCAGAGCTGGACACAGCACTCAAGATGCTCAGTTATGTGGATGATATTGAAAATAAGATACCTATCCACTCATGATCTTCAATAAAGGCACCAGATTTTACTACCTAGACTGTTTACTGGCTTTCTGATATCTTTTTATGTGTTTATTTTCATGCATCCAGATGGCATGCATTCCAAAAGCAATACCATTTCCTTTTCAGCCTATTAGAGATGTAAATACAGAAAACACACATGCACACAAGTCCTCAACAAATTGTTACCATATTTCTATGTATAATGTTTCTCCATATTAACTGATGAAAATCTTAAGGTGTAATGATAATGATTACAGAATAAGCATATACAGAGATGTTTGCATTTTTTATTTCAGTTGTGATTATATAATAAAGAGTGCCCAAGGATCCATTAGTGAGGTGGCACAAAACAGAAGCAGTTGTGTTCTGCACATGCGCAAGTTTTAAGATCCATATCTAAATCGAGTCCAGCAGAAAACCAGCGTGATTTTTTTATCTTACTTGTAACATACTCCAATTCCAATAGTGGTTCCTTTCTTCTTAAAAATTACTAGCTTTAATATGAGGGCTCCAAGACTAGTGTTACATTACTTTTCACATAATTTAAACTAATTTATCACAGTATTGTAAAAACGACATCCCCTATTTTGCATATTTTATATGTGGTTTTTTTACACTTATATGTTTTATTTTACACTTATATCCACAAATGCACGTCTCCCACAAATGCCTTTAGTGGTCTACAGAATAAAAAGAGTAGTGAGATTAAACTATAGACAAATTAAAAACTGAGGCCGTCACATAGCTAAAAGCTAAAATTAGACAATGTTTGAGAGTAAAGAATTACTTCTGTCTTTGAAATCCAGTTATCATGGGTTTTATCAAATAATAAATCTTGACTGTTACAAAATGCAATACTTTCCCCTGCTATGCTTTGTCACCATTTACATATGTGAAAAGATGTATTTCCAGGTTCACTTAAATATTTATATAATGATATTTCTGTATTTACATGTTAGTGAAAAAACTATATACTTAAATATGTGTGACTTAATAGGTGGTTCAGCTTTTGGTGGGTTCTGCAAGGTGATGTACCTACATCAGGTGAACAAAGTCATTGACAAGTTGGTTGATATGTTTATCAGGATCATCCACCATGTGGCAGCATTATGGATCTATCTATGCATAGCAAACCTTAATTCTCTATCAGTCAACTTTACATTAGTAAAAAATTCATAAACTGACAGCCTCATTAATTTAATTATCAACATGATGGGTTTCAGTAAATCTGCTGGGGACTTTATTATGTATAATTGTATCTTTGAGAGTTTCCTGTGACCCACAACTCCAATGAAGCCAGAGGTTCAAACAGCAGTCTTGCCCCAAGCAAAGATATTCATTCTGACACTGTATCCCCAAAAAGGGGTCTGTTGTAAGACTCTATGAATCTATGAATATAACCCATCAGTAATTCCCCAAATAAAATACAAAATGTTTCTCTTACTGCAGATATTTTTACATGCTTTTGGGGTTTCTTCAAACACATTATCAAGGTCAACACCGCTAACGCCAAATTGAAGGGAGGCTTGCTAAAGGCTCAGTAGCAAGCAGCAAGGCAGCAGGGAGAAAATAAGTTCTGGAATCACTTCCCAGTTGCAAAACTTAAAAAAAGTCAAAATCAATTTACATTACAATGTTGTTGTCCTCATACTTAATGCACTGAAAGTCAAAAATAACCTGTCAAAGTAGCAATTCTCAGCTATTTCTTCTCTGTTACACAATGAATATGGAAACAAACATAACCTGTCCAAAATGAATGTGACAACTAGTATTTCCCAAAGCAAAATCAAGAGATAGATATGAGAAGTTTAGGTGTACAGACAGCTTTAGATCATAAAACTGGCAGTAACATATCTGGGACATGAAATGGAAATTGAGCTCAGCAACATTATGACATTATGCTGGATGAACTATTTTTGAAGTATTTATAAAATATGTTCAGAACCAATATGCCTTTTTAAAGGTGCTGGAAAACTTTCTGTTTCTACTACATTATTCATTAATCTGTTTCTCTGTTTATTTACTGAAATCCTGGGTACAAAATAAAATCTAGTTTATGGAAACAGAGCTATTGACATGATTGCTTTCTTTGAAGCCATTTTATTAAAACTCCTTTACCTAAGGAAGGTATGTTTGTAGAGATGTGTGATACATTTACATGTTAAAATATATAAACTTTTTCCTGAATAAAACAGGAGGACAATAATCTCCTGAAACACCTCACTGGGCCCTGACACATAGCTTTTTCCTACCATCTTTTTCATGGGTAATTTGGATCCAGTTTCTGGGAAATAATAAATTATGTTAACGGTGTGAAAAGCCAATACAAATATTATCCGTAGTCTTTGAAATGTTTTGACTACCTGCATTTCCAGGGATATTAGCAACCTGTCTTTTATTATAGAACAGAGATCTAGTATCTTCTGTTAACACACGCAGATAGATTAAAGGCAAATATATTTTTTAAAGTTTAAAATTACCTTTTTGCAATGAAAATCAATCTCCCCAGGGATTTCACTGTTGTCATTTTAATCTTTATAGCTGTTTACTCTTAAAGGCATAGCACATCTAATTATGCTGTTATTGGAGGTTTCTGTTGTCTTATGCAGTTGACTAGCACTTGTGAAAAATTCCGTTTATACCTCCATGGGCTATTTTTCCTCTGGAATATGAGATAAGCTGATGTGCAAGTTTAGAGATCCTTGTACCGTATTTTAAGGGAATAATACCAGTAGTAAACATTTGTAACTTGCTTAGAAAATTATAACAACAATTACTTATGTTCTGTAAAATAAAATGACAATAAATAATATTAACAATGCCTATAAAATTTCTTTACCTAAGTGAAATTTCAAAATGTTTTACTAACTTATTGAAGTAGAGCTATAGTTGCAAATTATGCTTAACTGAATATTTTTATCTGTTCAAGAGATAAAATTATTAAATTACTTCTATCTTTGAAGAGCAAAATGAAGGAAAGATTTTCAAGATCATTCAGAATTTCTGTATCATTGTTTTCAACTTTCAGTGTTCCCTGTAGGAGATGAACCTTCTATTAGTATTTTCAGCTGTAGACAGTAATGGACATTACCTATTGCAGATCAGCATCAATATTTTCATTCTTTTGAGTGCATGAAAATTTATTACTCATAGCACAACTCCCCCCGCTTTTAAATGTTCAGATTAATGTGGTTTTCCTCTGTCTCAGGATATTTTAAAATATATAGATAATTTCCTATTAAAAATGGAAAAAAAAAAAAAAGACTGTAATATTTCCCAAAGATGTGTAGAACTTGTCTTGAAGATATAAAAGAGCAAAACAGACAAGAGCATGCCCAGCAGATGAGGCTGCATGGGCAGGCACCTGCCATGAGCAAGCCTTCTTGCAGGCTTTGGAGACTCCAGGTCAGAACAGTCTTCCAGACAGAAAATTAACCCTTAGATAGCAGCTGCACATTTTACCAGTTACCTCTAGACAACTCAAAGTCTGGTGATACCCTCACACTCAGCAATGCTCTTTATTTATCCCCAGTGGTGAATGCTGGATTACATTCTGACTAGAGCAGAACAGTCACTCATCTTTCTTTGAATTTTTCTTTTCCACTGGTGTGGCCTTCCCTTGCCCTTTTTGAATCTTCCAAAGTGTGAATCTTTCTGCTCTGTTCAATCTAAACAGGTTTTGCTATCTAAATGCCCCTCGGCAAAAAAAAAGTGCACCACATTTTTTTCTGTTCTGACTATGGAGATTATAAGGCTTTTTAGCCTCTGATTATATATTCATATGGTACTTGGAACAACGAGCCCAGAATTGACTAATATCTTTAAAAACCATATAATACAAGCAAATGAAGGCTAAAAACTATAAATATAGTATAAAAAGCATATTTTCCCATAAATTAAACTGCTACATGTCAGTAATGGTGAAGGCTGTAGGCTCCAAACAGTATCATCATATTTGTTAGTTCACTTCAAATAAAAGTAGCTAAACAGATTTTTTTTTTTTCCACCTCTCCAGGCAGTGCTATTTAGAGGACCATAGCAGACTTTCTTGTTGCATTGTCTGAAGTATAAATGTGCCTTACATCTTCAAAATTTCCCTGAACCGCCTTTTAGAAAGTGCCGGTGTAGTGCCTCAGATAATATGGGAGCTGAGTGAATATTAAGAATGCTGCTGAAAATCTGAAAAGTTTTAGGCAAAGAATCTTCAAAAGGGTTTTAACCACCTTCTCAAAACTGAAGAGTTTACCTTTAATAAAACTGCAATTTGAAAATTTGTGAATATTTATCTTTTTAATTTGACCTGAAATTTCTTTCTGAGCATTTTTATTTTGAGTCTTAAGCTACCAAGTAAATACCAAAGTCAAAAGAGCAGTGCTCTGTGTACAGTTGTATATTTGAGTGACATCTCCCTGCATGACTCAGACTTGCATATGTACAGCAAAGTGATATGTAGATTTGCACATTTAAAGTTTTGTGTTAGCTGTGTGAACTGTATTTTTGTGGCATATTACAATGTTGTTTTTACAAAATAGGAATGCATAGCATACCTTAACTAGAGTTAAATGAACTCATCATGTTCATTAATAGTTAAGTGTCTATATCAAACCTTTTTGGTAAGTAAGAAATAATTTTTAACACTTTTGACAATACACACCATGACAGAGATTTTAAGTATTAATACAAAGTGGTGCATTGCATATCACTTAACTGAAAGATTTCATCATTATCTTATGCTTCATTAGACATCTCTAAGGTAGGCATAAATATTTTAAGTATTGTATATGTATATATATCTATGCATATATTTATATGTAAGCATATATGACTATGTGTAATGTGTCTAAATACATTTATGTACAGATACACTTACTCATCTTTTCCCAAGGCTACCCAAGGCTGATAAAGTCCAGTTCAATTTCTAAGGCTCTGACTACAGTTTCTACATCTTCTATACTTTTCTTTAAAAAGATAATTAAAAGATTTTCCACTCAATATAAAATGTTCTCTTGGTCTTTTCACAGATCATCAGACATCAAGGAACTTCCTATCTTCCCCATCTAAATGAATCATTAGCACTTTAAATAATTCTTGCCCAAAGTACTATACACCATATATCCTTCCTGGTGCGTGCTCCAAGGCTGTTTGTAGATTGCATTTAAGAAAGTTACACTGATATTAACATTTTATTTTTATGTACAGAGAAATATTTTTGATTGGGAATTCTAGAATTTTGATTTTTTGTTTGGAATTCAAGAATATATCTATCCTAAACTCATTAAATACTGCATACAAATAGAAACATCTTCAAATGACACATTGTTCTTATTTATAAGATAATTGACTTTTTCAGTCAATCATTTTACAGCAAATGGAAGCTTACACTACTACTTTTACCAGAAGTAGCAATCAAAAAAACTTCCCACAGAAATAATATTTAGAGCTTAAGCCATATTTCTCCACAAATGATTCCCAATAATTTCTTCAGACAATAATTTAAAAAAAAAAAAAAAAGACACCTATCTATAAGAATTCTTTTAAATTCTCTTTGTAAAGATCTCTTACTCTCTTACACCCTGGTCTATTCCTCCCTAATGGGTACTATTTCCTCCCTAGTGAATGGGTAAATTCAGGCAGAGTCCTGTAGGAATCTGTGTCTGCCTGAAGATCAATCACTTCAACTGTATCCAGCTATTGAGATATATGTTGAGCCCTTTTGGTATATAATAGACAACAGATCAGGTCTCTTCTATTTATTTAGTTATCCACTAATATTTTATGAGGAACAGAATGCTAGAATGCTTTTTTGTTCCCCCCACCTTTTTTTTTCTTTAACTTAGACTGGTTAAATATGACATTATTTAATATATTATCATATTAATAAATAATAAATATATTTAATATCTTGTCAATACATAAATATCACAATGACAGATGAAAAAAGTGCTAAAATCTTCCCTTTTAAAAGGAATTCAGCAAGGAATTCTCCCCTTCTGCTTTTGCTGTATGTCCTACCTTCTCCTTGTACACTCACAAATGCGAAGACACTATAACAAGAACTATCTGCCATATTTCCAGGAGAAGGATGGTGCAACTCAGCCACCACAGCAGAGAAAACGTTGGTCTCCTGAGCCCAATGGCAAGGGCCTCTCACCTTTCTGCAAGTGTAGTGGCACAGAGTGGATGCTGCTTTCAGAGGGGCAGAGATACTCCTGCTGCAGAGCCATTTATCTGTCATGGGCAGGAATGTGTGTGGAAAGCTGTCTAATCTGCATTTATTTACAGGGGGTTTTTTGATGAGTAGAATTTTATTACCACAGGCCTGGTTCCTACAGTATATCACCGTGTCCCGCAGCCATAGGGAGGAGGAGGAGGAGAAGATCCAGCAGGCAGGAATTGTGCAGCAAGATTGATTTATTTAATTATTTTACAAACTCTTTTATAGACTTTTTTCTTCATAGTCTAATTGGACAAAGGACCAGCCACCCCTTGGGGGTGATTGGCCAAAATCCTAAAACATCCATTATCAAAATATTTTCTACTATACCATAAACAAGACTTTTCAAGGTTGCAGGTGGCTTGGTTGTTTACATTCCCTGCTACCTCTTCTGTGAGAGAGAAAAGTCTCTCACGGACTTAGAAAAATAACAAGAAGATCCTCACTAACAGCATTTTTGTACCTACAGAATTTACTGCAGATTTTGCCACTTTCAACATAAAAAAATCTTCTGCTCTAGTATTGTTTGTGATTCCAAAAAATAAGATGTTTAGAAACACAATTTCCATTGGAGCTGTTCCACTGACTGCTGGGTGTTCTTAGCTGTGTTGTCTAACATTCCCTGTGGGTTTAGAACATTCCACTACATCAGCAGCACTACTAATGTGTTTTCAAGCTTGTCTTTGTGACTGCACAGGCTGGATCCTCACATAATTGCATGATTCCCAAAGGAAAGACTGCAGAAATAAATCTATAGTGTGCACACACAGTTTAGTCCTAACTACTACAGAAACTCATCAAAAGGGGTTATGACAAAACGATGGGTTTGTAATCTTTATTCCATACAGATGCTATAATTTCTGTCTTTCAAAATATGCCACATGTGTGATAGCTGAGAAAGAATGAACCAGCTTTTTGTGAGGAGCTCTTCTTTTTTTTTGCTGTCCATATAATTCCTCTAGGGACAAAGAGCCATAATTACCACTCTGCTCAAAAGGCTTCTGGCTGGGATGGGAAAGAAATTCCCATGTATAGAAAAAATTCCAAAATAATGAAATATATGAAAATGAGTGTACTAGAACACACCACCAGCACAGTAAAGATACAAGCTGTAAGCACTATCTGTGGACCATTTAGAGAGAAGGTAGATCCTACACAGCAATGACACCAGTTTTAGAAATATCCGCATTTTATCCGAGGTGTATGTAGCATTTTTAAATAGTTCTAGTCTCTTCTAGAAAAGAATTTGGCATGGGGACTTCCCCTTACCAAGTGGTAAAAGAATACAGAAGATAATTGCAATTATCCCTCCCACAATCTTCACAAAAGTGAAGCTACGGCCTCAAAGCTTGCTTTTAATCACAACCAAGCTGCATTCAGAAGCAGCTTGATAGGGAAAAACTTTTAGGAGTCAGAACAAACATCTGCATTTTCAGAAAGACATGGTCATTTTAGAGGCATATTGTTACAAGTGACAAGCTGCAGTGTCACTTAGAGTTCTTTAATATCGTTTTCTCTAATATCCATGGGGCTGCAACTGTGCTCAAAGGCTTAAATGGAAGAAAGATCAGATTCAGCTCCAGAGCTGTTTCTTAGTTCCAACTGGCTTCAGATAAGCTTCGTTTGCCTCATCAAGCAGAGCTGTTGTGTTTGAATCATAAAAATCCCAATTCAGCTCCCAGCTATGACAGCATACAAAACACATTCACACAAAGTCCAAGCACCATATGGGGGAACTTTGCTAATTAGAGAAATCTTCTTGGTTTCTGAAGGATAGACACAATAACAGTCAGAGAAAGGAGTCTGAACTCTGTAGCAGTGAAGAAACTACTTTGATTTAAAAAGAAGTATATGAACTTAGGATAGGCATACATTTTTATCCTGAAAATCTTAGAACGTTTTTGAAGGTCATCCCTGGACTGAGGAAGTATAAATCTGTCTCAGTTTTAAACTTCAGTAAATTCAGTAAATTTAAATCAAAAGACTTGGGGTTCACTAAGTGTATTGGGGTCCACTAAGATGAAGAATTGTTTTTTACACAGCCTGCAAAGGCATTTTAGGTAACAAGTTTAAAAGGGTTTTCTTTGCCCTCTTCTTACAATTAAAATCATTAGGATCTAGACAAAACACAGTAATTAGGGTTTTGCAGATTGAAATGGTTACCGTTCTTTCAACTGATGAATTATTTTTCCATTACCCTTCTAGCTCAGGCTCTGTTATTTTTGTGGAAGTTTACCCAGGATGTGGAGAAGGCTGAGGCACTCAGTAATTTTTTTGCCTTGCTCTTTACCAGGAAGTGCTCCAGCCACACTGCCCAAGTTGCAGACAGCAACTAGCAGCTAGCAAAAAGTAGAACTGCCTGCTGTAGAAGATCAGGTTCAAGACCATCTAAGGAGCCTGAAGGTGCCTAAGTCCATGGGACCTGATAAGATACATCCGCAGGTCCTGAAGGAACTGGTTGAGGAAGTGGCTAAGCCACTATCTGTCATACTTAAGTTGTGGCAGTTCAATGAAGGTCCCACTTAAAATAAGAAAAAAAGAGGGGAAAGGGGAAGTGGGACACTTTAATGTCCATTTTCATAACAGACAATAAGGAAAATCTGTAGAACTACAGGCTGGTCAGTCTCATCTTGGTGCCTGGCAAGATCATGGAGGGGATTCTCTTGGAAACTTAGACACTTTGAAAATCAGGAGGTGATTGATGACAGACAAGATGGCTTCACTAAGGGCAAATCCTACCTGAGAAATTTGGTGACCATCTCTGACAGAGTTGCGGTAATGGATAAGGGAAGAGCAACTGAAGTCAGACACATGAACTTGTGCAAAGCATTTGACAATGTCTCCGCATGACATCCAAGTGCAAGGTACTGTATCTGGGTCAGGGCAAGCTGTGATATCAGTGTGGGCTACGTGGATAATGGATTGAGAACAGCCCTGAGGGAAAAGACTTGGGTGTTCTGGTGGAGGATAAACTTGACATGACCCAGCCATGTGCACTTGCAGTCCAGAAAGCCAATTACATCCTGGGCTGCATCCAAAGCAGTGTGGCCAGCAGGGTGGGGGGGGGGGAGGGGATTCTGCCCCTCTGCTGTGCTCTGGTGAGACCCCACATGGAACACTGCATCCAGCTCTGGGGTCCCCAGTACAGGAAGGACATGGACCTGTTGGAGTGAGTCCAGAGGAGGTCTCCAAAAAGATCAAAGGGCTGGAAAAATTCTCCTGTGAGGACAGAATGATAGATTTGGGGCTGTTCAGTCACAAGAAGAGAAGGCTCAGGAGAGATCATATTGAAGTCTTCCAGTACCTAAAGGGGGCCTACAGGAAAGCTGGAGAGGGACTTTTGACAATGCCATGTCATGAGAGAACAAGGGATAATGACCTTAAATTGAAATAGGGTAGATTAAAGTTTGATATTAGGAAGAAATTCTGTGAAGGTGGAAAGATAGTAGAACAGGTTGCTCAGGGAAGTTGTAGATGCCCCTGAAGATGTTCAAGACCAGGCTGGATGGAGTTCTGAGCAAACTGGTCTAGTGGAAGGTGTCCCTGCCTGTAGCAGGGGGGTTGGAACTAGGTGATTTTTGAGGTCACTTCCATGGCAAACCATTCTGTGAATATATGATTTTATGAAAGGTAAGCACCAGAAACCTACAGCCAAGACTGACTTGCTGGAAAGGCAACATGACTCAAGAAGGAAACTTTGCAGGGAGGAGAAGCTTTCTCTTAAACACAAGTCTTGAGAAGGTTTTGTGGTTGTTTTTATGTAAGCTGGGACTGAGAAAAGTATTTGACTGAGTAGTACTCAGTCAAAAACCCAAACAGTATAAAGACCTCTCTTCTATTTCTTGTCCTTTACCTCTTGGGTCTTACAGCATTTGTCAAATATTTTCCCCACTATCTTTTGCAATAAGGTTTCATACTATGTATGAACACTGCTTCCAGTAACTTTACAATATCTACCACTGATTTCATTGATGTACAGCACTAACGTCACTCACAAATGAGTTCATTAACCCTGCTTATTGTGGAGGAAGACTCAAGACAGGAAAATGGGAGTGAAGATGGAGAGGAGGAGAGTTAAATAATATGAAAAAATTTTGTAACTATGTGCCTAGGGGAGCTCTGGGATGTGTTTTCAAACTAGCAAATCAATAATTAATATTTAAAGTAGAAGTAAAACCCAAGTCAGCAGAAAATGAAGTTTGGAAGTAGCTGTAAAGACAATTTTATTGATGCTTTCATTCTGTTGACTGTTTTTTTATGGACCTTTATGGCAGGATACCTTTAGTTACGCACACAGGCGCATAATTTCAAAAACCTTAAAAAAATAATTTCAAAAGCCAGTGAATATTTTATCAGTATTCATTAAGACCTAAACAGTAATAATAGGACCCATCCAAACCCACAAAGCTTGCAACTGCTGCTGTGAGACAGAAAAATGCCACAGGGGCTTTGTCAGAGCAACAGAACCACTTATTATTATTGCAAGCATGTTCAGGAGGAGAAAAAGTTACCGCTGTCATAAACAGGAGTGCGTTGCATCCATCTCATTCCCTTCTATTTAGAAAGGTTGGGGAGGTAAAAATCCACAGACTTCCACCTACTTCCTTATCTACAAACTGTCATATTGTGAGAAACTGCACCTGGTCCTTCATACTGTTCTCTGAGATGTGACAGCATCATCAATGCTGTCCAGTACAATCCAAGAAGTACAAAGATATAAACCACCTGGGACCACTAGAAATTAATGAAGTTTAGAGAAAATCAGCCATTAAAGAAACCTTCACTGTCAGAACATGAAAAAAGGAAATACAACATGCTTTAAAAACATATATGTGCTGCCAGTGTTCAAGAGAAGTGGAAAAGGCAATGAACTAATTTCTCCATCATGTGGGGAAATCCCAGTGCAAAACCATTTTTCATTATTCATGTAACTAAGACCAAAATCTGTGAATACGGACACAGAACACTCCTATATCTGCTCCTGAAAAATCAATGTAACATAAAAAACCAAACCAAAACAACAGCAACAAAAAAAAACCTGAGAAAACCCAAACCAACCAAAAAACCTTCAAAGCAGAGTTGATTAACTATTGAATAACAAAACCTAATGCCAACATGAAGTAGACATTCTGTTAAATCATGGCAACTGCTAATAGTAAAGGAGATGATCCCTCCCCTGCCAACTCTATTTCCTCATATTCTTGCACAAACCCCAGTGGTGTCTTGGACCTCAGCAGGACTTGGTCATACAAGCGTACACATATTAAAGAAAATCACATAATAAAGTGGCACTTCCTCCTGAATCTGGCAGTTCTGCAAGGTGGCACATGCTTTTTCAACCCAACCAACCTCTTGTTGGCCATCCTGACGTATATATAGCACCTAAATTGTATTCACTCCATTGAGTACCTGCTATGACAGAGGTCCTGAGGCTTTACCCACACCTACTCATCCATACAGCTCCCACTCATACCTGCAGCAGGTTGGTCCTACCAGCAGCCAGCTGCTTGCTCACGCTTTGACCTCAGCAGGCAGGAGTGAGAAACCTCATGGATTGCAGTGAAGATAGAGGGATTTCTTACCAAGTCACGAATTACTTGGCTTGGGGAGGTTAATTTATTACAAATAAATGCACATATATTTAATTACTGATTATTGGATACTGTTAAGCAGAAACAAAGCAAAACCAGAACAAATGAAACCACCAACGAGCAAAAACAGCACACAAACAAATCAACTGTCCCAATAGTCAAAACACTTCAGAAAAACTTTTTTCCACTTCACCAGGTTCAGTTTCACTCTTTCACTCCCTGTGCCTCTCATATCTCCCAACACTCCTTGCTATGATGCAGGTTACACTCAGTCCTTGAAACAGGGAAGCAAGGGTGGAAGCAGGGGTCCACCATGGTCAGTACACAGCAGTTTCTCTCTGCTACCTCTTCTTCATCACACCTTTCATCTGGTCCAGTATAGTTCCTTGACAGGCTGCAGGGATTTTTTTGTCTGCCATGGCATCTTATCTTCCTCTTCTGGCCAAAATCTTCTCTCTGCACTTTCTCACCCCTTGACAACCTGCTTTTCTATGACTGATATTTTTTGCTCTTTTAAAAATATGTTTCAACTGGGGTGCCATCAGCTTCACTGGCATACTTGGCTGTGTACTGCAGTGAGTCCATTGTGAAACCAGCCATGTCCAGCAGAAGACAACTGTTGGCTTCTTCCAATGGAGAAGCTGTTGGCTTCTTCCCCTGCAACGTCCCACTATGCCCAAAACCTGCCCACCTACACCAAATAAAGTGCTAACATCTTCCAATCATCTGCATCCTTTGGAAAGTGGGCCCTGCCTTAATCTCCTCTGTTGATGTGTGGGTACAAGAAGGGCCCCACAGTTGATAGCATGCTTAAAAGGAAAATTTGCCTCCTTTTCAGAAATATTTCAGAGTTTGATTTACAGGTAGGTTTTTTGTTTTGTTGTGAAGCTTTAGTAATCTTCTACAATAATTTTAAATGAGGCATTTATTGCAGTATGATTTTGTTTTTGCAGATGCACTGTTGATTTTTTGCACTACTAATCCTGAATGTAAATTGGCACATTTCTCAAAATAAGGTCTGTTTTAAAATGTGACTGTTTATCCTTTCTTTTGATAACATAAAGCATAAATTGAAAGAGAAGATTGCTATCATTTGTTTGTTGGTACATCAGAAAGCTAGAATTCCAAAGTAAATATTTGTTTTCAGCCTTTCAGTCTCTACAGATTTAATACAATTTCTCTGCCTTATATTTGCCTGTTTATCTTAATTTATTTCACTGTTCATGTTAACTTATTTAACTGAGTAAGACAAAGTCAAGGTATTGAATGCTCAGCAGACATACAGGAACATTAGCATGTGCTATTGTAACAGGATGATAAGATGGCAACTTCTTGCTCTGGTTTAAGACTACTGAGCTCTTGCATGGTGATGAATAAGGGATCAAAGTCTGATACATCATTTCGTATTGTAGGGTTCTCTTAAAGGTTGTATATTTTGTAACTACTGAACTTCTAAAACACAATTAGTCTGAGTTTTTCACTTACACTTGGGACCAAACTATTTTTTTCCACTGTTCAAAAATTCTGTGACTATCAATCATACAGGAACTTACATGTCTGGATAGGTGTAAGAACAACAAACCAGATTAACTAACTCCAGTTAGTTCAGTCTGCTCATTCAGGACTTGGGGATTACTGTAACATGCATATATCAAACCAGGAGGCCCGTAGAAAGAAGTATATAAGGACAGATTCTTGGTAGATGTTTCAGAGATGTTTATTTCTCCAGCCGCGTGGCCGGAATCTGCTGAGGAATTCTCACAGTCTGGACCGAGGGTCCTTGCCCGCCCAGGGGAACACAAACCAACCAATGGGGAACGAGGCTGAGCAGGGGCAGGGAAACCCCGTGTCTGTCCCCTCAGGGCCCCTCTCCCAGGGCTACATGGCGGGGGGAGGAGACCCCAACATTTCACCCATTTATTTTAATAAAACCAGAATGAAAATAATTACATATACATAACAAGAACAGTTTTAAAATAATACAAGCTACCCTCCTGAGCCTTTAAATGTCCAAACAGATTCTGTGGAACATCTTAAGGCTGACAGAAGGGAGACAGGACTCTCCGGGCGTGCTCTGTGGGGAAACTGAGGCAGGAGAGGGTTTAATTTCTTCCCTCCCCCTTTTCATTCCCCCCTCGGCATCGGAGAGGAATTGTAGGGAAAGGGAATTGTATAGGGAAGCCATGGAGTGAAAAATGGATTAGGAATAAACTGGGGATGGGGTAAATTTAGGAAAGGGTTCATATTGGATATAGGGTAAAAGGCAAAGTAGGTTGTGGGTAAGAAGCTGCTGGGATGGATATTGTTTATAATTTTTTGCATAACAGCTGCCTTTGACTGGATTACCTCCAGGCCCAGTAACATTTGCTGCTTGTAAACCCTTCTTTCCTTGTACTATATCAAATTGTACAACTTCCCCATCTCCTACACTTTGCAGGTAATTTTTAGGGTTATTCCTTTTAATGGCAGTTCTATGGATGAATAAATCTTCCCCGTATCATCGCGTGTTACAAATCCATAGTTGTTCTTGACATTGTACCATTTCACAGTTCCTGTGACTTTCGTTGCTATAACTCCTCCTATCACGTGCTTGCGTGTTCGTCGTGGGTGCCGATCCTGCGTGGCCGCCACCTCACTGACTCCGACATCTTGCCGGGCCCCCGCATTGCGGCTGCCCTGCGCCCTCTGAGCGGTGCTGCTCCGGTGCGTGTCTGGGCTCTGCGCGGCCCCACGTTGCCATCACCGCTGGCCCCGCGCCCTGTGAGCAGTTCCGCTCTGCCAACTCCACGCTGCTTTGAGAGCGGCCCTGTTTCAGCTCGGCGCTGCGCGGCTTCTCGTGTCACTGTGGAAACCGCCGCTTCTCGCTCTACGGGGCTCTCCGAGCCGTATGCTCAGAGAGGCCTGCCACTCCGACCCCCAGTTCCTGGCTGCTTGTGGCCCACGGCACCCGCGGTGCCTGCGGCATCGATCCCTCACTCGCAGTCGAGTGGCCGGGGACCCCGAGACAGGGATGGGGTCCACGATAAGGCGCGTGCTCCCGAGGGGGCGGGGCACATCCAGCACAGGCACCTCCGCTGGCACGGCTGCAGTCACGAGCTCCTGGGATGGTGGCCGCGCGGTCTTGGCCCCAGGATTAGTTTCATCCTCTGCTCTAGGGGTAATGGGACCATACAAATGCTCCTCAAGAGCTTCACTGATTACAATTAGACCACGGAGAGCTTCTGTTGCTAGTCCATGTTCTGTTTGATCCCTTATCCCAGATCTTGTACCAAAAACACCCATGACTAGTTCCAGGAGGTTCAATATCAAAAAGTAAGTCTTGAGAAATATAGAAGAAATTTTTGAAAAGCCAGTTAAAAAAATGTTCTAGATCTCCCGGAACAAATACTTTCTTGTTTTGCTGTTCAAGGATTCCTTTAACTTCTAGATACATTTCTTTCTGTGACTCAGAGAGCCACATTTCCCACAATTCTTCCATAGTCCAGAGAGAATATCCAAACCAAGGTGAGAAGAGAGAGATCTAGAGTGGTTTTTACTCACGAATTTTCTGTCCTTAGGGATCGGTGTCTTGCCAGCAATTCTCCACCATTTGTTACAGTGGGGATTACTGTAACACACATATATCAAACCAGGAGGCCTGTAGAAAGAAGTATATAAGGACAGATTCTTGGTAGATGTTTCAGAGATGTTTATTTTTCCGGCCGCATGGCTGGAATCTGCCGAGGAACTCTCACAGTCTGGACCGAGGGTCCTTCCCACACAGGGGAACACAAACCAACCAATGGGGAACGAGGCTGAGCAGGGGCAGGGAAACCCTGTGCCGCCCCTCAGGGCCCCTCTCCCAGGGCTACATGGCGAGAGGAAGGGACCCCGACACAGGACCTCAGTCACTGGGGACACATTACCCTGATGCACTATTCTTGAAGCAGTTCCTCATTTGATACAGAGACTGCTACAGTGCTACTGTTTTAATTTTGAAACTTTGATTGGTATGTGTTTTAAAACTTTCTTTTATCATCAGATTCATTCCTGAGACAATCACTTGCATTGAGTACCTTACTCCATTGCTAGGTCCCTGAATGATCCAGCTCCAAGTTCTTGAAAAGAAATTTGAATTCTATGTTACATAATAAAAATAAGTGGCAATATCTCTGTGTCCTGACAGTTTACCTACAACATTTCCATCCAAGAAAATCCCCCACCTTCCTCAGGCTGCCTTTGCTTTGTTCTACTAATAAATAAAGACAGAAGAAAATGTTCATCATCCCCCTTTAAAAGTTTATTATATTCATAGCATTTGGGTGCAGGGTTCAGTTTCATGATGAAAACCAGGCACTCTGTGTTGTCTCTGATAGTGTGCATCAAAGTGAACAGTTTGACTGGCATGTTATCTGCCTCCCACATTTTAAGATTACTGGTATTTTGCTTCAGGACACTTATGTTTAAAAAGCTCAGCAAAGCAAGATCAGATAAGAAGGCACACAAAGATTAACTCTGAAGTTCTCATTAAAACCAAATACTCTAATCATAGAAATGAGAAAAATATTTCTCTTCCTTGCACATTTAGCTGTGCTTATCTACAAAATTACTATAAAGACATGCTATATCTAGAAAAAAATAGTTTGAAAACAATTCTTCTGACAGACCTAGGTTGCAATACAAATAATGTGGGCATCTTATCTGTCGTAAGTCAACACTTCTTCACTGGTATATAGATTTTCAGCATTAATTTGAAACAAATTACTGGGGGGAAGCATGGTGATAAGAAGCACTCTCATTGTCAGCTATATGGTGAAACACTGTCTTTAGTTGTGCTGTAGGTCTTTTCACCTTGAACTGCTTTTCTACTATTTAGTCTACTGTTTACTCAGAAGTTAAAACCTTCTAATTGTATATTTTAATACAAGTTTACATAATTATTCACAGTACACTATCACAACATCAAAATTGTGTCTCTATAAAACATCTTTTTTCCTAGCGTTCTAGATAATTCAGTGACAATAAGTGACTTGACCAGGATAGCAGAGGATTTTTGTAGAGGGGAAAAAAGCTGAACCCCAAATATTTTTTATTTTTAGAGTCCCTATCCAATCCTCGCTTGCCTATATTAAGTGCGTTCTTCGGTTGTATCAGTCTTTGTATGCAATAAATAACTACATGTTTTAGTTTGTTTTGACCTGTCAGTCATTTCAATAGTTTATGCAAAACTTAGAGTCCCTTGGAAGGGTTACAGAGTATGAGAGGACCTAATGGTTTTCACCCTCCTGCCTGAAGTAACATGGGTGAGGCTCTGCAACCATGGCAGGCAGGTGGGTTTGTTTCTTTTTTTTTTAAGGTAACCACTGTTGGGAAACTTCCTATAAAAACATTTCAGCATACTATTTAGGACTGCTGTATGAATCATAGAATCATTACAGTTGGAAAAGATCTCTAAGATCGTTGAGTCCAACCCCCAGCACTTCCATGCCCACCATTAAACCATGCCCCTAAGCACCATATCTACGAATGTTCTAAATACCTCCAGGGTTGGTGACTCAGCCACCTACCTCAGCAGCTTGTTCAGTGCTTGAAAACCTTTTCACTGAAGAAATTCTTTTCTAATATCTCATCTAAACCTCCTCTGGGGCAACTAGAGGCTGTTTCTTCTTGTCCTATGGCTTGTTACTCAAGAGTACCTCAACCCCCACCTGGCTGCACCCTGCTTTCAGGCAGTTTTACAGAGTGATAAGGTCTTCCCTCAGCCTCCTTTTCTCCAAGCTGAACAGTTCCAGCTCCCTCATTCTTTTTGCATAAGATTTGTGCTCCAGACCCTTTACCACCTCCATTGCCCTTCTCTGGACATGCTCCAGCACCTCAATGTCTTCCTTGTAGTGAGGGGCCCAGAACTAAACATAGGATTCAAGGTAAGGCCTCCCCAGGGCTGAGTACAGGGGGACAACTCCTTCCCTAGTCTTGGTGGCCACACTATTTCTGATACAGGCCTGCATGCCGTTTGCATGTTTTCACACCTAAATTCTACTAATAGGTACATTAGCAATATGCTTCCTATAAGAAAAATATTCAAAAAAATTTCCTTTTCAACAAGATATTTGCTTTGATATTTCATGTTAAAAACTTTCCATTTGTGAATGTTGCATTTCAATTGCATGCTGAAATAATACAACAAAAGCCTTCTGATTCCATTATTAAAATTTGCAAATGCAATGAGATAGTCTAGCCTTTTTTTTATTGGGGGGAACTGGGGAGAAAATCTGTGCTGATTTATTTACCTAGATTTATTACAAACAATATATTTGAACTCTGGTGAGCTGCCTGTATTAGAGATGACCTTGGGAAAAATAGTCAAGGTTTACTTTTCCACTTTTCCCTGAGGCTTACTTGTAGGTTGTTGCAAGAGAGAACTAAGGTAAGAAATATCTGATGTGGCAGAAGATTGATAGCACTGCGCATCCCCATGTATCCTAGTTGCTTGAAGCAGGTGCTGAGTACACCTTGCTGACATGCATAGTAGTGTTACAGTGAGGATACTGCAACACGTGCATCAGACAACGAGGCCCGTGGAAAAGAAATATATATGGACTGATTCTTGCTAGATGTTTCAGAGATGTTTATTTCTCCAGCCGCATGGCTGGGGATGTGCCAAGGAACTGAGGCAATCACGGGACCCAAGGGTCCTTGCCTGTGCAGGGGAACACAAAACAACCAATGGGGAACGAGGATGACCAAGGCCTAGGGAAACCCTGTGTCTCCCCCCCCAGGGCCTCTCTCCCAGAACCACATGGCAAGGGGGGGACGAACCCCAACATTTCACCCATTTATTTTAAACAAAAGAGGTTTACAACTTAACATTGAAAACAACTGGATAAACATAACAAGAACAGTTTTAAAACAAAATAAGCCACCCTCCTGAGTATTTAAATGTCCAAACAGATTCTCTGGAACATCTTAAGGCTGACAGAAAGGGAGACAGGACTCTCCGAGCATGCTTTGTGGGGAAACTGAGGCAGGAGAGGGTTTCTTCCACTTGTATCTGTTGGAAATCTAAACGACAATAGTTCATTTCTTCCCTCCCCTTTTTCATCCCCCACTCGGCATTGGAAAGGGATTTTTGGGGAAACAATTGGCAAAGGCATGGTTTTGTGAGGGAAACCATGGGTGAAAAAACGGATTGGGAACACACTGGGGGTAATAGGATATTGGGTAAAAGGGAAAGGTGGGATTAGGAAAGGGAGGCTGTAGGGGGGGCTTATAATGGAGATATTGTCTAACATGACTACGATTTTTAGCATATATACTGCCTTTCACAAAAACACCATCAGGCCCAGTGACCTCCACTGCTTGTAACCCTTTTCTACCTTGCACAATTTTGAACTCTACTACTTCTCCATCTCATAAGCTTGGGAAGTATTTTTCAGGGTTATTCTTTTTAATAGCAGTTCTATGAACAAATATGTCTTCTTGGTTGTCACATCTTGTTATAAATCCATAATTTTGTTTAACATTATACCACTTTACTATTCCTAAAACCTTAGCTACGATGATTTTTTCCTTTTTCCGAGTGGCTGCTGTTTTCTGTCTTGATGAATGTTTGCTTTCTCTTTCTCTTTCGCTTGCTCCCGTGTTGGAGCTGTCAGGGCTGCTGGGGCCGTTGGGGCTGCTCTTGCCTGCACGCTCCTCCCGCGGTCACATTTGGGGCCACGCGGGTTGGGCCAGGCTGCGCCACTCAGCTCCCTGCGCACCGCTGCCTCTGCTCTCAGCTGTGCTGCCGCTGCCTGGGGCCACGCCCTTGTCCCGGCCGGGTCCCCAAGTGACAGCCCCCCCGTGCCCTGCTCCAGTGCGTGTTTCGGCTAGGCACGGATCCGCTCCACCACCAGCCGCCACCCATGCGCCACCCCTCCCACGGGGCTCGCTCCACCACGCACTGCACAGGGCCAGGCGGGCTCCCGCCACGCCTTGCTCTGCTGCCAACACTGCAGCTTGTGTCACTCCGCCCACACACAGGAACTGCCTCCCTGCTGCTTGGAGAGCGCTCAGTCCACATGGCCTGGGTTGCACGGTCCCTGAAGCAGTTTTAATTTCGCAAGGACACATCTGACATTGCTCAACAGTCTCGGTAATTAAATAATATTCATGAAAATATTCTTCCATCAACATATATTTCGACTCAGAAATTAACTGTGTCCAAACAGTCTTCCAAAAGTCTTTGGTAAGAATCAAATCCCAAGAAACGTAGAAAAAGTTCATAAACAACCATGAAAGGAAGTGTTTCACTTCCTTTTGAGCTTGAATTAAGCTAAAATTTACAAATCGTTGTTCAAGAATGTTTTCAAGTTTAAGATAAATGTCCATATGCAGCTCTGGGAGCCAAGAGTCTTTCCACAGTTCCTCCATAGTTTAGAGATAGAACAGCAAAACAAAACAAGAGGAGAAATCCAGAGTTTACTCACAAATCAGTCGCTGTCCTTAGGGATCAGGGATTGTTCTGCTCACATTATCCACCATTTGTTACAGTGAGGATACTGAAACACATGTATCAGACAACGAGGCCCGTGGAAAAGACATATATATAGACCGATTCTTGATAGATGTTTCAGAGAGATGTTTATTTCTCCAGCCGCATGGCCAGAGCTCTGCCAAGGAACTGCTCAATCACGGGACCTGCGGGTCCTTGCCCACGCAGGGGAACACAAGACAACCAATGGGGAATGAGGGAAACCCCGTGTCTCCCCCCCAGGGCTCCTCTCCCAGGACCACATGGCAGGGGGGGACGAACCCCAACATAGTAGGTCAATCTTTCAAAGGGGCACATTTGCATTGTAAATTTATGACCCGGACTTTTGGATCTGTGGTCAGCCTGCAGGGCTCCCAGTTCCAGTCAGGAGCTAGAAAGGATGGCAGAATCATAGAATCATAGAATCGTTAAGGTTGGAAAAGCCATCTGATGTCACTGAGTCCAGCTGTTAGCACTGTAATGTTCACCACTAAACCATGTCCCCAAGTATCACAACTACATGGATTTTGAACACTTCCAGTGAAGTGATTCCACCACTTCTCTAGGAGCCTGATCCAAAGCTTGGCCACCCTTTCAGTGAAGGAATTTTTCCTAACATCCAATCTAAACTTCATCTGGTGGAACTTAGAATTCTAGAGTCAGAGAGCAGCCTTTGTCGGAAGGAACATTAAAGATCATCTAATTCCAACCCCTCTGCTGTGGACAGGGACACCTCTCACTAGAACAGGTTTCTCAGAGCTCATCCAACCTGGCCTTGAACATTGTCACGACTGGGACGTCCACAACTTCTCCGTGCAATCTCTTTCATTGCCTCACTACCTCACACTAAAGAATTTCTCCTAATATCTAAACTAAGCCTACTCTCTTTCAGTTTGAAGCCTTTCCCTTTCATCCTGTCACTACATGCTTTTGTCAATAGTCTCTCTCCATCTTTTTCCTTCAGCTATTGAAAGACCTCCGGAAGAGATGTCCGGATGTGACTCCACCACCTTTCCAGGCAAATTATTCCAATGTAAAGAGTGGTTACTTTTCCAGTGAAAATTTTTTCTCTCTAATTTGAACTTTTCCCTGGTGCAACTTAAGGCCATTTCCGCTAATACTTTTGCTTGAGACATGGTAGAACAGTCTGACCCCCACCTCTTTCTGATAGGTGTAGAGAGCAGTGGGTTCTCCCCAATTCCCTCAGCTGTTCCTGTTTAGACTTGTGCTCTAGATCCTTCACCAGCTCTACTCTCCTTCTCTGGATGCACTCCAGCACCTCAATGTCTTTCTTGTAGTGAAGGGCCCGAAAGTGAATACAGGATTCGAGGTGTGGCCTCCCCAGGGCTGAGTACAGGGGGACAATCCCTGCCCTGGTCCTCCTAGCCACACTATGGCTGATACAGGCCAGGATGCCATTGGCCTTTTTGGAACATGCTGGCTCATGTGCAGCTGCTGTCAACCAGCATCCCCAGGTCCCTTTCTGCTGAGCATCTCTCAAGCCACTTCCCACCAGCTGTAAAGCTGCATGGGGTTGGGATAACCCAAGGACAGGACACGTCACTTTCCCTTATGCAGTTGTCCTCAATCCATAAATCCAGTCTGTCCAGATCCCTCTGCAGAGCCTTCCTGCCCTCCAGCAGATCAACATTCCCATCTACCTTGGTGTTGTCTGTGAATTTACTGAGAATGAACTTAATCCCCTAGGCCAAATCATCATTAAAGATGTTAAACGGGACTGGCCCCAACACTGAGCTCTAGAGAACCCCACTAGGCACTGGCCACCAACCAGATGTAGTTCCATTCACCAACACTCTCTGGGCCTAGCCCCAGCCAGTTTTTAACTCTGCGAAGAGTACACTCCTCTAAGCCTTGACCATCCAATTTCTCCAGGAATATGTTGTGGGAAGAGGTGTCAAACACTTTAGTCAAGTCAAGATAGACAACATCCACACCCTAATCATAGAAGGAGATCAGATTGGTCAAACAGTACCTGCCTTTCACAAACCCCTGCTGTCTGGGCTTGATCCCCTAGTTGTCTTGCACATGCTGAGTGATGGCACTCAGGATGATTTGCTCTATGGCCTTCTCTTGCACCAAGGTCAGACTGACAGGCCTGTAGTTCCCTGGATCATCTTTCTGACCCTTCTTGAGATGGATGTTACATTTGATAATTTCCAGTCAAGTGGAACTTCTCCAGTTAATCAGGATGGTTTTTAAATGATTGAAAGTGGCTAGGCAAACCCTTCTGCCGGTTACCTCATTACTCTCATGTGTCTCATCTGGGCCCTAAGACTTGTGAGTGTCTGATTGGCATAGGTCATAACCATTTCCTCATGGATTATGGGGGCTTCACTCCGCTCCCTGTCACTAACTTCCAGCCTGAGGACAACTGGTTCTGATATTAAATACCGAGGGAAAGAAGGAATTAAGTACCCTCATCCCCTGACAAAATGCTACCCTCTGCATCCAGTAATGGATGGAGACTCTCCCTACCTGTCCTTTTGTTGCCAATGCATTTATAGAAACATTTTTGTTGCCTTTAACCACAGTGGCTAAATTAAGTTCCAGTTTGGCTTTGGTCCTTCTAACTTTCTTCCTACCTTATAACATCTTGTAGTCCCCACAAGTTACCTGCCTCTCCTTTCAGAAGTGATACACCTTGTTTTTACCCTGAGTTCCAACCTAAGCTTGTTTTTTAAGCAGACATCTGGTCTTTTTCTCTGGTGGCTTGTCTGATGGCATATGGGGACAGCCTGCTCTTGGATCATTAAAATTTCCTCTTGAAGCAGGTCTAGCCTTCCTGAATTCCCTTGCCCTTCAGGACCGACTGCAAGTTACCCTGTTAATCAGTCACCTAAACAGACCAAAGCCTTGTCACATTTCTTGTAGACCTTGCCTTATATACACACATATGTATATGCAGAACCAAGGGCAATTTAAAAGCATAGATGTAAGACCCTTTTCAAAGTATAAATTCTATGTATTTTTGGTAGACTGACGTCTTGTGGCGATACACAGACAAAAGGAAGCAAAGAAAAATTACACATTTTAAAATGAATGATAGATTGTTTCTCTCTCATATTCCTGGAAACCTGACTTCTAGGAAAACCTCAGTCAAGCTTGAGGTTGTAAGTAAAATATATTTTAAAAAAGAAGAGTTGTCTGATACACTAAAGACTTCATTTGTCATTAAAGTAAATAGTATGCTTATTAAGACTGGGTGACACCTTAGTGTCTTAGTAGTAGTGGAGCAGACTAAGTAACAATATTCCTAAAAGGAATATCCTCAGTAATGTTCATGCTACTGTAACATAGTGAAACCACATGGAGATAAATACAGCACTGATCCTTCAAAAGTATCAGATATGATAAAGTATTAATAGAAGCAAAAAAGGCTAAATTTCAGTTCACACCAATTGGTATCACTTCAATAAAGGTATTCTTGAGAGAAGTGCTTTGACATGAAAAAGGGCTTGACAGTTTAATGTCAGTATGGTTATGGCTAGATGGATATTACCATGATTTTATACATGATCTTTTAAAATCTGCAAAATTGGCAATGTGAATGATATTGTAAATTTCTACATAAAATAAACACTTTCAACCAACACAGAAAGAGATTGTAAAATACAAATTTTCTGCTAGATGCTTTTGCCTTTTAGGAATACTTAAGTGGTTTTTTTATTTAAACTCTACCACTGGTGGCACTGAAATTGTCAGCATCAGATTCCTATCGCAGCAAGCCATAGCACTTTTGGTTCAGGAAAAAAGTACTTAATTATAAGATCAATTTTGATATCAGTGTCCATAAATATAACATTTACTACTCAAGAAAAATTCAGAGTAGAATGAAATTCTCAGAATATTGTTTTACTTTTGGATTATATTTTTACAAACAGGCTTTGAAAAGGGTCCCGGCTCCATCCAAACCATTATGGGCTTCTACAGGGCCTCAGTACAAGCAATTTCCAGGAGTTGTTGTTGCCAGAAGACCATACAACAGCCATTACAAACCAGACAATCCATGCCAAAAGCTTCCACCACTCATCTGTTATGAAAATGATTAGGAATTTCAGAATGGAAAATTGTCTGGAAGAAAACAGAAGACTGTGAAGCACTGAGAGAAGTAACCTTTTATCAAACAAATCTGCATGAAATTGTTGTGGGAAAGGGAAGTTAGAAAAAGGTATTGAAAGTGTAATTAACAAATGGCATTATAGTCCTTCAAGGAAATCACAGAACAGCTTTTCTTAATGAACATTTCTTTTGAAAAATAGTGTTGTATCAATCATCCTTGACATTTATAACAGTAACAAAGTATCCTCATGTGTTTTCCTATCTAATATTGTTTAAATGGCATAATAAATACTGTCATTCTGTGCACTAACAAAAAAGTGCAATCTTTTGTTCTGTGCATGATTGCGTTTACACATTATAGAACCATGAAATATTTACAAAGGGAAGGTTAAATCAATACAGGTTTAAAATTTGCACTTTTGTCTCCTGGGGCTTATATCATCTTGATTTAATGAAGTAAAAGGAGAGAGAATGTTGACACACAGAAAAAATATTTCGATTCCCCTATATTGTACATAGAGAGGGTATTAAAGTAGAATTTGCTCTTGATTCATACTGTAATTAATTATTACACCTTTTCTATTCAGGCTATCATTTGAGTTGTCTCATTTGCAAAACAGAAACTAACTATTAAGCAAAGGAGAAGTAAAAAATGAGACACAGTCAACAGAAAAGAAAAAATATATTGCTTAACCCATACAATTGCTTAACCAGTGCTGATTACTAGTGGATTTAAGATAAAAAACATTATTTGAGCTAAAAGAAGAAAAGAATTAATTTACCAGAGTTTCCTGAAGACAACGAAAAAAAACCCACAACAACCCCACCCATGAACATGTCAAGAAGTTTGTAAGTAAAGGAACATATATGTATGAATATTTGGTCTTATCTGGTTTCATAAATCAAATTAGCATAAATTCTTGTCACACACACCCATTTTTCAGATCAGTTTCACAGCTGGATAGGAATTGCTATTCAATAAAGTCTCACTTCACCCATGCCAGGATGGCTAGCTTTGTTTTTTAATTTTGAATGCAGATAGACAAGATATATAATTCTGATTTGATAAATCTAAGGACTATAGTTTCATTTAGGATTTTTTCTGCAAAGACTTAAATTTTTCTAAATACAATTTTTTAATTATCAAGAATTATTTAATTATTATTATAGTAACATCTTTCAGATTCTTTTGTTCACCAGCTATTAGCTTTCACCATACATTTTTGTCATTCCGTCATTCCTACCAATTATGTATGGAGTATAACAACTTATGCTACAGTTCTGCTCTTTAGTTTTATTGAATGACATTTTGATAAACTAGAAGAAGGAAGTCAGAGTGATTTTTAAGCCCTTTTAAACACTTACTAATTGTTATTTTTGCACAGTAATTTGGGATCTGTTACTGTGGAGACAAGAAAAACTGTCACTTTTTTTCAGTCCCTACTGGCAATTGAAATTGATAGTAGGTAAAACTAAGAAGAAGGTCCAACTAAAATGCTTGATTTCATTTACCCTGCAGACCTCCCATCATAGTACCTGTGGTATAAGTTTCACAAAGACAAGTGCTGGATTCTGCACCTGGGAATGAGATGCTGGAAAGCAGCCCCACAAAAAGGGCCCTGGGGGTCCTGGTCAATGGCAAGCTGAACATGAGTCAGCAGTGGCCTGGCAGCCAGGAGGGCCAAGTGTGTCCTGTGCGGGGTGCATCAGGCGCAGCATCACCAGCCAGGCAAGGGAGGGGATTGTCCCACTCTGCTCTGCACTGGGGTGGCTTCACGGCGAGTGCTGGGGGCAGTTTTGGGCATAGTAATATAAGAAAGATATAAAGCTATTAGAGAGTGTCCAACAGAGGCCAATGAGGATGGTGAAGGGCCTTGTGGGGAAGCTGTATGAGGAAGCTGCTGAGGTCCCTTGGTCTGTTATACTTGCAGGAGACTGAGGGGAGACCTTAAAGCAGTCTGCAGCTTTCTTGTGAAGAGGAGGAGCAGGCACTGATCTCTTCTCTGTAGTGACCAGTGGCAGACCTAAGGGAAAGGTCTGAAAGTGAATCAGGGGAGGTTTAGGTTGGATATCAGGAAAAGTTCTTCAACCAGAGGATGATTGGGCACTGGAACAAATTCCCCAGGGACGAGGTCACAGCACCAGTCTGACAGAGTTCAAGAAGAATTTGGAAAACAGACAGATGGTATGATTCCCAGGGTGATCATCTGCAAGGCCAGGAGCTAGACTTCAACGATCCTAATAAGTCCTTACCAGTTGAGGATATTTTATGATTCTATGGTTCTAAGCATATTCTGTTCTGAAGTTACTAGTTAGATTACCAGCTAGATTCATTTTTTGTTTGTTTGTTTTTTAACGATTCATAGGCTTCTCATGAACTAGAAATTTAGCTGGTGGGGCATTTATTTTGGGGACTGCTTTGAGTGAAGAACACATGCAGCAAGAAAGAATTTATTGAAGGCAATTCAGGGGTATAATTTCAGTCCTGCTTGAGAAGCAAGGTGTTAAGTGTCCATAAATACCAAGAAACATACTAGTGCCCACCAACTACTTACCAATGTAAGCATTTTCACCTCTGGTGCTGTCCCTTAGACATGACAGCAAAGGAAAAGCAAGTAATATCTAAGTGTGTATGTGAGCTGCTTCTCAGTACACTTTCTCCTATGGCACAAAAGAAGGTGAAGGCAATTTCAGGAGGATATTGGAAAACTCAGGATTACTGTGGTACCCCTTTAAAAGCCCACGTAAACTCAGAAACTTGCAAAGACATGGTATTGCATGGTATCTCTTTAAAACACTAAACCTGGAAGAAAACTCTACTCTTTCAAACAGAAATGTCTTTAAGATTTGCACACACCAGATCACTAGAGACAGTTGCCTTCAGGTCTGATTCAAATCAGAATCAGGAAGCTGAGAGTAAGCAGTGAAAACCAATCTATGAGCAGTCCCTTGGCCTTAAAAAAGTGAAGAATTATTGGGTTTTGTAGCGGGTTGAGTTTGAAACCGGGCAGAAACACCAATTAAATGTAGTGGTTTTGATTCAAAATATTCATTATTTACTTATTTTCCTTCCGTGAGATAAGAATTAGGAGAAAAGCAAAGCAGGCCACAAACCTTAAACAGTTGCAGTACAATGAAAGAGCTTTATTACTAACAGAATTAAAAGTAAAGAGAAAACAAAACAAAATTAAAGTAAATTCCCCCCCCCCCCCCCCTCTTTCCAGCACTTCTCTCCTTTTATCCAGCTCACACAAGGGATAACAGAACATGGAATGTTAGTCAGTGTTGCAGTTCTTGAAAAGTCTCTCTCTTATGCTTAAGGAAAAAAGGGTTTTCCTTCAGTTGCACGTGGTTCCCAAACTGCCACCAATAGCAGACCCGCCCGGAAACAAACAGTCTGCTATGGGTAGAACATCTCTCCCATGAAGAATTTCACAGTTCTTTCACACTACAGAACATGGGCCATCACATGGGGTTATTCATCTTTTTAAGGATAAGTTATTTTGGCCTGCACACAGAGGCTTTTCTTCGCCACAAGTCTCTAACAGCCTCTTACTACTTCTATATAGCCTGGCATAGGCACTCTTCACAAACTTCATAGGCACACGTTGATTCTCCACCCCCCCCCCCATGTTCTTCAAATGGATTAAAGAGACAAACAGTTTGTGGTATTACAGTTTCTTACCACGGCATGCAAGAAGGTTTCTTTTAAGCTGCGCGCCAGAATCGCGGCACCGCCCTCTTTTCTCCCGTCGCCATGCTCAGCTCCGTCCCACGGGACTCACTTCTCTTTCTCTCTGACTCTGACGCCACCATGTTGAAGGGTGTTCTTGTTCGGGCTTTACGGTGGGGAAAGCCTCGCTCCCTCTGTGCTGCTGGCTGCGTGGTGTCCTCTTCAGTTCAGCACGGAGTGTGCTGGCTGCAGACAGGAGGCTCTGCCGGCTCCCGCTGGCTCCGCCGGCTCCGCACGGAGAGGAGAGGGACCCGCCTGTCCCCAGAAGCCGCGCTGGATGGGTTTAGCTGTGAGCAGTCCATGGCTGGTTTTAGCTGCCTGCGGCTCTGGGACAGTCCCCCTCAGTGACCCAGGGTCCGTGCCGCAGCGATGGGAAAGGGGGAAAGGGGCAGTGGCCCCGGCCCGGCCCAGCGGGGCCGGGAGGCTCGGAGCCCCCCCACCTTCCAGCAGGCGAGCTCCGACCAAAAAAGGGGAAGTCCCGCCTTTCAGTGCGGTTTAAATATGTAAATTGTGAGAAGCGTAATTGGTCTTAAAGACTGTCCATCAACTCAGGGTCAACCCAACACATTCCACCCCTCGCTTCTTAAAATTTACATATCCAAAAGTTACTTAAAATAGCAAAACCAGAGCTAAAAGAAAACAAATTACATAAACCTCCACCCCTAGAATTTTTACCACTACTACAAAGCAAATTTCTTCTATTATTCTACTTAATTTTATAACTTTCTACTTGCTTTGCTTATTATTTTCTCCTAATTAGTCTTCATCTCACAGCACTCATTAATTGCCCGCATTCTCCACCATAAATGTAGCGGGTTGAGTTTGAAACCGGGCAGAAACACCAATTAAATGTAGTGGTTTTGATTCAAAATATTCATTATTTACTTATTTTCCTTCCGTGAGATAAGAATTAGGAGAAAAGCAAAGCAGGCCACAAACCTTAAACAGTTGCAGTACAATGAAAGAGCTTTATTACTAACAGAATTAAAAGTAAAGAGAAAACAAAACAAAATTAAAGTAAATTCCCCCCCCCCCCCCCCCTCTTTCCAGCACTTCTCTCCTTTTATCCAGCTCACACAAGGGATAACAGAACATGGGATGTTAGTCAGTGTTGCAGTTCTTGAAAAGTCTCTCTCTTATGCTTAAGGAAAAAAGGGTTTTCCTTCAGTTGCACGTGGTTCCCAAACTGCCACCAATAGCAGACCCGCCCGGAAACAAACAGTCTGCTATGGGTAGAACATCTCTCCCATGAAGAATTTCACAGTTCTTTCACACTACAGAACATGGGCCATCACATGGGGTTATTCATCTTTTTAAGGATAAGTTATTTTGGCCTGCACACAGAGGCTTTTCTTCGCCACAAGTCTCTAACAGCCTCTTACTACTTCTATATAGCCTGGCATAGGCACTCTTCACAAACTTCATAGGCACACGTTGATTCTCCACCCCCCCCCCCATGTTCTTCAAATGGATTAAAGAGACAAACAGTTTGTGGTATTACAGTTTCTTACCACGGCATGCAAGAAGGTTTCTTTTAAGCTGCGCGCCAGAATCGCGGCACCGCCCTCTTTTCTCCTGTCGCCATGCTCAGCTCCGTCCCACGTGACTCACTTCTCTTTCTCTCTGACTCTGACGCCACCATGTTGAAGGGTGTTCTTGTTCGGGCTTTACGGTGGGGAAAGCCTCGCTCCCTCTGTGCTGCTGGCTGCGTGGTGTCCTCTTCAGTTCAGCACGGAGTGTGCTGGCTGCAGACAGGAGGCTCTGCCGGCTCCTGCTGGCTCCGCCGGCTCCGCACGGAGAGGAGAGGGACCCGCCTGTCCCCAGAAGCCGCGCTGGATGGGTTTAGCTGTGAGCAGTCCATGGCTGGTTTTAGCTGCCTGCGGCTCTGGGACAGTCCCCCTCAGTGACCCAGGGTCCGTGCCGCAGCGATGGGAAAGGGGGAAAGGGGCAGTGGCCCCGGCCCGGCCCAGCGGGGCCGGGAGGCTCGGAGCCCCCCCACCTTCCAGCAGGCGAGCTCCGACCAAAAAAGGGGAAGTCCCGCCTTTCAGTGCGGTTTAAATATGTAAATTGTGAGAAGCGTAATTGGTCTTAAAGACTGTCCATCAACTCAGGGTCAACCCAACACAGGTTTGCATGGCCAAACTTTGGTAGCAGGTAGGGCTATAGGGTTGGTTTCTATGGGAAGCTGCTAAGAGCTTCCTCCATGTCTGGCAGAGCCAATGCAAGCTGGCTCCAAGACAGACATGGTGCATATTAAGACTAGGACAACTAGAAACAGTGGTAACACCTCTGTGATAACATATTTAAGAAGAACGAAAAAAAAAGCTTATTGCACAGTTGTACTTGTGGCCAGAGAAGAGTGGGGTGGGAACATGCGAGAGGAACATCCCTGCAGACACCAAGGTCAGTGGAGAAGGAGGGGTAGGAGGTGCTCCAGGCACCGGAGCTGAGATTCCCCTGCAGCCCATGGTGCAGACCATGGTGAAGCAGCTGTGTCCCTGCAGCCCATAGGGATCCATGGAGATGCAGAGATCCACCTACAGCCCGTGGAGGAGTCCCAGGCTGGAGCAGGTGGATGCCTGAGAGCACGCTATGACCCTGTAGGAAGCCCACAGAGAGAGGAGAACACACTGGAGCAGCCTGTCCTTGAAGGACTTGAGCACCCCATGGAAGACTGACCCACACTGCAGCAGTTTTGGGAGGACTGCTGTCTGTGGGATGGACTCACATTGCAGCAGGTCACAGAGGGCTGTTTTCCATGAGATGGAGCCACATCAGAGAAGTTCATGGAAACTGTCTCCCGTGGGAGGGACCCCACGGTGCAGCAGGGGAACAACTCCTCTCCCTGAGCAGTGGGAGAAATATGTGATGAACTGAGCATAACCCCCATTCCCTCTCTCCCTGTGCCACTGGGGGAGGAGGGAGAGTTGGGAAGGGGGGCAGGCAGGGGGAAGATGTTTTGAAGGTTTATGTTATTTCTCATTAACCTGCTCTGATTTTGTTAGTAATAAATTCAATTAATATCTCTAATTTCAGCCTGTTTTGCTTGTGACAGTACTTGGTGAGTGATCTCTCCTGGTCCTTATCTTAACTCATGAATCCTCTGTTATATTTTCTCTCCGCTGTACAGCTGCAGAGGGGAGTGATAGAGAGGCTTTGGGGAGTGCCTGGCATCCAGCCAGGGTCCACACCACACACCAGATCACTAGAGGCAGTTCCGTTCTGATTTGATTCAAATCAGAATTGGGAAGCTGAGAGTAAGCAGCAAAAAACAAACTATGGGCATTCCCTTGACCTTTGAATAAGTGTGTAAAATTATCAGGGACAATATTGTGAAGTGACAATCAATATTCATTAACACTAAATTAGTTTATTTCTATTATTATTTTGTTTTATTAGTTTTAATACAGAGAAGATTGCTCTGGAAAATGAAAAAACTAGGTTTTGAGATAGTATATTTGGTTTACAAGTCAAGGGTTTGATAGCAGGGGGAGTTACAGTGGTGGTTTATTTGAGAGGCTCCCAGAAGCTTTCCCCATGCCTAACAAAGCCAGTGCCAGCAAGCTCAACAGCAGACCCTGCGCTGGCCATGGCCAGGCCCATCAGTGATGATGATAATGCCTCTGGCACAACATATTTGAGACGGAAAAAAAAAATTGCACAGGAGCAATTGCAGCCAGAGAAGAGGGAAGTGACAACATGTGAAATAAACAGTTCTGCAGACATTAAAGAGGAGGTGCTCAAGGCACTGGAGGAGAGATTTCTCTGCAGCCCATGATTAGGACTGTTGTGAGACAGGCTGTTCCCTCACAGGGGTGGGTCAGATACCTACCTGCAGCATGTGGAAAACCAATCCTATGCCAGAGCATGGCAGGACCTGTGGATCCCTGAAATGAGGAGTCTGTGCTGGAGCAGGTTTGCTGTCAGGACTTGTGACTCTCTGGGGGAACCATGCAGGAAGCAGCCTGTCCCTGGAGGACTACACTCTGTGGAAGGGACCCATGCAGGAGCAATTGGTGAAGAGCTGCAGCCTGGGGGGAAGGACGTGTGTTAGAGAGGTTTGTGTAGGATAGTCTCCCATGAAAGTGATCTCATGCTGGAGCATGAGAGGAGTGCGAGATGTCCTCCACTTAAAGAGAAAGAAACAGCACAGACAACATGAGCTGAACTGACAGCAACCCTCATTTCCCACCCTGTCAGTGTCACTTCTGTCCTGTGTAAATACTGGCTGATATAAAGTGTGACGATAATTCTACAGGTTAGGCATGCAACCTATGACATGACTGGGGAAAAGCAAGCCATTTCACTAAAGGCCAGTGAGCAAATCATTACTGGTTTATAACACTGAAAGCAGTTGTTAAGATCTGGATGAGTGACAAAAAGCCCTGTTCTGCATGTAAAAGTATTTTCAGTGGGCCCATTAAATAATGAAAACATTTACTCTATGTTTTTGTGACTTTTCTGGGAAACCAGATAAAGCACCAAGCACTGACCACAATTTCAGATAGGAAATAGCAGGTGAAGTCAGAAAGTGCAAGCAAATTGAGAAAGCACTACTATATTGATAGCAATAATCATGATGCCTGTGTTGTTGCATTTTATGCAGCATATAGGCAGAACACTTGATGAATCAATACTCTTCATATTCTACATACTCATTGTTATCACTGAACTTTTTTCTATTATTCTACATTTCTCATACTGTGACAAACACCAGGGTATGCAACTGTCATACAGAATAATTTCATTTTTAATTTCACTCATCCAGACTTAATCCTAGGCTAGAAAATGGGGAGTTTGTTTTTTATAGATGATTGTCATGGGTTAGCAAGCATAGCTCCGGATTTTCCTGTGAAGAGGTACTTACAGCTTCCTCTATGACCTAACAGAACCTATCAACTGGCTAGTTTGAATATTGACAATTTTTTAAGCCACTTAGAATTTTGACCGCCTCTGTGATCCACATTTAAGAATGGACAAACCCCGGAAGCTGGCTCTCTTGCTTCTGGCCAGGGGACAGGTAACTGGGCTAGGCCTGTACAGGGTCCAGCGGGCCCTGCCGGGCCCTGCTGTGTCCGGGCCATGACCTGCTCGGGCCGGGCCCGGGCTGGGCCACAGCCATCCTGGAGCCGTGCAGCCCTGTTCCACCCGTGGGCTCCCCCTTCCCCCCCAGCCCTACTCTGTGCAGACGGCGCAGCCCAGCTCTACACCCCCCCAGGCGCACTCCGGCGAAGATCATGTGACCAACAGCGATAAGCAAAATTCCAGCTGCAAGGCCCAGGTGAGATTAACCCTTTTAGTGCTGTGAAGAGCCGAAAACCTGAGGGAGGAGAAAGAGGAGATGCTTAAAGCTGAAATTCTGTTGTAAAACTATGGTGGTGATGGACTATGATAGAGTACCCGTTGTAATTTCATGAAAGCATGGGGGGTGGAGCGTTCAAACTGTACTTGTGAGCAAAAGCACCTGTGCTGGAATAAGCAAATGCTGAAGCAGCTGTAATTTGATGAGAAGTTTGAACAGGGAGAGACGGGAGCGATGAGGACTCTTGCTCCAATCAGAAGCAGAAGACCTCTGTTCCTAGAGATACTCCCAGAGATAGTCCTAGAGATGAAGGTGATGAGGACCCTTGTCTCCCAGGAAAAGGGGAGGGCCTCTATTCTTAGAGATGAAGATGCTCCCAGAGATGGGTGAAGAGAACTTTTGTTTCTGAACAGCTCAACCTTAAAATGGTACCCCAGTAGCTCAAGATTGGACCCTCGAAAGCAGTGGGAAAAGCTGTAAGTCTGGGGAAAGGACTCTCACATGCAAGCAGAGAACCAACCCGGGCGGCTGTCTCATTGTGATACTGAGCCATGAGAGAATTTCTTGTGGCGATGTCTCCATAGCATGAACAAGAGAGACTCCTCTCCCTAAGTGAACTGAACAAGGTTATTATAGAAGTGGTAAACAGACTGAACATCTCAAGGGTTGTCTTTTTACAGTGGGAGAAGGGGGAAAGGTGGGGGGGGGAGAAGAGTTCTGAAGGTGTGGTATGATTTTGGTTTTTTTTCCTTCTTTTAGGTCTGTTAATAAACTTCTTTATATTCTTTTAAGTTTTATGCCTGCTTTGCTTTCTCCTAATTCTTATGTCACAGAAGGTAAATAGTAATGAGTATTTTGTTCCAAACCACTACACTAAGTTGGTCTTTCTGCCCAGTTTTCAAACTGAACCCACTACAATGATGAACAAAAAGTGTCATAGGATTCCTTTGTGTCATAAAGTCAAAGTGACATCTGTTTATGGAACAGATTTTAAAAATATAATATTCAGTAAAATAATACAAATAAATTCCTGTAGTGCAATACATGGATTTGAAAAGGATTGATACAATGGCAAATAGTATCCTCCTGCAATGTAAACATTAGCAGTGAATTGAGATATTTGTTCTCAGAGAAACCAAGACTGTACCTGTGAAAATGTTCCACTACAATGATTTTGTATTTCATACTGGAAGACTAATGATAATGCAAAATTTTCCTGTGAATAGTACTGTGCAAATTTGCTGCTCAACCTTATGAACCTTATGCAATACGAACTTTTTCCCTTTACTGTCATTATAATGGTGTATTTTGATTTTCTTAAAAGAACAGAATATGAGTCGAAGACAAGAGGAGGGCTGGGATTTAGGTTTTGGGGTATAAATCTCCAGTGTTTAAAATCTTTGGCAAACTAAATTCCAGATATATTGTTAAAAAAACTCCTATCTTATTTATTATTTATAATAACAACAGTGACAACAATAACATAGTTTTAACTTGTTAAGAAATCTGTATTTGATAGCATGCTTCCTGATCATGAATTTACAAGGCCTTTTTCTGGATGTTTTGAAAAAATATTAAAAAAAAAGGAATAATAAACACTAACTTAATTTGAAAAAATGGACCAAATCTTCATCTCTTAAAAGAACAGAACCATTCAACATACTCAAAACCACTGTAAGTTTATTCTCTCTGTACTATTTATCTGTAGGATCACCTAAAATCACTTAAAACAAGCAGTTGTAGTGTCACAGTGGAATTTATACTTAAACAGAGAACAGATTTGGGTACACAGCCTGCACCCCTCTGACACCCTGACCAAACCAAAACCAAGGCACTACCACTCTGTAACATCATGACAGGGGCAAAAGCCCACAACCATCAGCCACAGGCCAAAACTTCCAAAACTGAGTCACTTATTCAGGAAAAGAAGTCTGGTAGGAAGGACAGGAAGATGCATGTTGTCTGATGACCACACAGACAAAACCTGGTCTCCTAGGCTGCTCAGTAATATTTATCACAAGATTGGTAATGCAATACTGATAGTTCATTAAATTTAAGGGCAACTTTCCTATAATCTCCAATGTAGCCAGGACTGTATCTGAAATTTTCAGTAGCTACACACTGCATCATTTGAAATAGCACAGTGGAAAAAAAGTGCCTCTCTTTCATCTCCTGAGTTTTACGTACTACTTAGTTTACATCCTGTATTTCAAAAGCCTTCTCTCCCCTCACCTTTTTCTCCTTTCTATGAAATATGAAGTACAGTTGAAAACACTCTGAACTTTCTGTGTTTAGGCTCTAAAATTGCTTTTAATTAAACAAATAAATTGATAAATAACACTGTGCTGTGATTATGACTCACAAAAAACTCATCCTGTTTTTCTCACTCCTTTATAATATCAGTTCATCATTCAAAGAAGACAAAAGTAAAAATTATGGAAGCTGACACTGTGTATCCCTTGCAGAACATCTGAAAGAAAATAATTCTGTATTTCTCAAAAGTATTTGTGAGTGACATGATTACTTTGAAATGTTTTTACTTTTTTTTTTGGTTTATATGAGTTCTTCTTAGTATTCCTTTTATTTTTCTTTTAATCTCTTCAGCCCAGAAAGGGTAAAAAACAAACAGACAAGCAAAAAAATAACCACAAAAGAAACAACAAATTAATTTAAAAATAAAGCACGTTTTTAGAAAATAAGTGTCGATACATCAAATTTAGCCCAAAACCTGAATAAGTTCTCTAAAAAGTAGCATGCTTTTGCCATGACCACAGGACAAACATTCTATAAGTTACCTGACATCTGGTCTGTAGCCAGGAGTAAGAAAATCCAAAGATATTGATAGAAAATATATATTTTTTTAAAAAGAAGGAAGGAAGATTTCTTTGAACCAGTAAACTTGTTCCTACACTAAATACATCTGGCAAGGATCAGCTGAAGAAATAGACTTGGAGACTGTCTTGGAATACAATGGTTTCCATTACCTTAAAGACTGCTGGAATGCAAACAGTATTTTCTTTCCACAAAGAATTCATTGACCAATCCAAGTACAAAGAAGCCTTACCATTTATTTCAGTGGATCTTCAGGAACAGCTTTTTATGAGGAAGATGTGTGATACACAATATAGAAACACAAGTCAGATAACCACAAAATACATATCTGTGTGATTGTACTTAGAAAAAGAAACAGCAGAACACTGCAGAAAGCCATGCAGAGGCATAGACAAAATTGATGATTTCCTTAATCTCTCTCCTGAGGGATGAAGCTCTGCTCCCAAGAAAACTGGTGATACTTACTCTGCTCCTGTGTGCACACAGCACCCTTGAGCAGCTAAAACCAAAGATGAGGTTTAAATTAGATATTAATTTCTGAAACTGTGAATTGGATAACCATAAAAGTTACCCTGATCAGGAGTAACATTTAAGGAAGATGTTACAGAGGAAGGCCACAAATGTCTGAAACCTTCCCTTCCTTCTCCTCCAATAACTTACTCTTCTTTTAATATGGTTGCTATCTCTGGTAGGCTGAATAGAGTTGTATGAAATTAATTTGTGAGATGAACCATCAAAATAATGCATGAAGGGCAGCCATGTTCAAATTACTAGAAGAATGGTTATACCTTTAAAAGAAAATAACTATTCTCTTTCTCACAAAGCACTCTCATGTGCAAGTCTCTTGTCCATAGCTTGTTTTTCAAGGTGATTTAAATCCCTGCAGAACTCACCAAGGAGATGCAATCCTGATACTTCCCATGGGCATTTTGCTGAATCAGCCAATGAATGTGCTCATGCTATACATCACTTTGGCACCATTAAAGAATTATGGGACATCACATGGTCTTGCAGAAATTAATCACTGCTTAACAGTCTCTGCTCATGTGTTTATGAAGTCATTTGAAATATCTGCATGTAGCCGTTAGTACTCTGAGGAGAGTGTATATGCAGTTAATGAACCATAGAACTGTGTTACAGCTGAGATAGATAGTTTTCAAATTGATAATTAATATTTTGGATGATTACTTTACACTATCTGCATTGCAATGATATCTCCAATCGTGCCTAAATACAGAGTAGTGACAATTGTACTGTCACATAAATACACAAGGACTTACTATACCAAAATTATTAAAGCAGATATTTATATTAAGTATAAAAATGGGCCAAATCCTCTTCAACTGCACCAAAAGTATATATTTAAATATTAATGCCCTAGAAATCAGAGAATAACTGCAGTATTTTATTTATCAGGCTAGATTAAGTTTCACATCTTTCTAGTCTATATTTCTTTTTGAATTAACATTTTGAATTCTCCTCTCTAGACTGTGGTGACATGTACAGAAAATTTTCTGTTTCAGAAGCATTTAGCTACACCTCCTTTAATGTTAATGGCAAATACATGTGTACAGAGAGGCACATTTGTGTGTAATTCAGACCACATTTAGTGGAATTGGATTTGGCAGACGAAAAGAAGTTGCTTGTTTTGAAGAACAAAGTCAGCAGTTTCTTTATTAGACTTCTCAAAAAGTAGCCCACCTCTATGTGTTCACCTTTTTTATACAATTCAACTTGTAAAATTGAACATCAATTAGCCTTCTGTAAAATAAAAGACATGGGAAAATGGATGTTCTATACTCCTGAAAAGCTGTTTGCACTTATATATTCTTCTGTCAAGTTTATCAATAGTATACTCTACTTTTAAAGTGGCAAAGAGGGCTTGGTGAGTTTTTTAATTGAAACAATTGAATTTTGGTATAAGAAGTACCTTAGAATGAGTGTTTGCAAGTTTCTCTAAATTTCATGAACATGAGATGCTTAGTATGCTAAGATATGAAAAGATTATTAGAGACACCTAATCCTGAAATTGAGTCACTCATTTCAATCAGTTGTACAAGCCTAAGAGTATAATAGATATTGAACACATGTATTCCAGAATTTAGTCAAAAAGGACAAGCAAGTGTTTCTAAAAATATTGCCTGATCTCACTGACCTGTTGCACATATGTTTATTGGAAATCAATCGAATATATAAGCTATTTCTCTGAAGAAAGTTTGCTGTGGTTTGCTTACTGCCAAAGTTAAAAAAAGTTTAAAAGCAGTTTTTAAAGTTAGTGAGCAAATTTATTTTTAACCGGAGCTAAAATTTTTGGCAAATAGTTGCCATTAGAAAATAAGACTGACAGAGTAATGATGTTGATAACTACATTTCCCTAAAACAGGAGATGAAAGAGAAATAAATGTCTGCTTGCATCTTCAGGAATACTTCCCTTAACTCCCAGTTTTCTGCCTCTGCCTTTCTGCGGGGCTATATTGCTGTCCCGTGGCTCTTTACTCCGGTTGGTTTTCATGTTCCTGTTTCGGTTTCCAAAGTGCATTGTAACATTAACCTTGGTCTTGCACTTGTTCTTACATTTGTTAATGAAACCATATAACATCCACAAATTAGATCTAAGGCTTTGCTGCTTTTCTGTTTTGGTAGCTAATATCCTATGAAGTGCCGGAATACAGTTATATACATACCTTTGTCTATATAACTCTTCTTTTTTTTTTTTTAATATTATTCCTTGAACTAGTGAAAAAGCAAATTTTCCATTTTATTTTCCTCTTTGAAGAAATTCAGTATTTTTGAATTGTTTTAAATGTGAATTTCACTGAAATAAAATTATATTCTATGCAAGAAGAAATACTGGGTTATTTAGTCTAACTTAAGTTTTTTGAAATATATGTAATGGCAAAATCCCACTGAGGAATACTAAAGGTTTTCTTGTGATCTCCACTGTTAACAGAGCTGCTCAGATGGTGCAAACACCTATCTTCCTTCTCTCTGGCAGGTTCTGTATGGAGAGATTTGGGTGCAGGTTTAGTGACAAGCAACTGGAGGTGCCAATACTGCACATCTACCCAGCAGCTCACTCAGAAGTGCTGCTGTCCTGGTTCGTCAGGTCTACCCTTGTCCCCTGTTCCCAGAGGAGCAGGTTCTGCTGGAGAGCCAGAGGATTTGTTTCAGGACCTCAGTCTTCCACCATTTCATGGAAACCCAGGCAGTTCTTGAGTTCTTGAGCAACTTGTCAAGCATACGCTTTCAACAAGCCATGTCAGGGTCAATGAATCATTTTTTTTACTGATAAACCTTTTTGGCTTTAAACTGTCTAATGAACTGAGTATAAAACAGTTTCACACCCAGCAATTTCAGGCTTTATAAAAACACAACATACAATAGGCTGTCAACCCAGGCATATTATTTTCACGCTACCTAATCCTAGACAGATGCCTAGTCTAGTATTCATACTTAGCTCCACTGCAAGACTTTCATAACAGATAAAAGAAAATCTTCCATGCTTTCTTCATAGCACAGTGAAATTTAATTGCAACTGTCTTAAACAATATGTAAAGCAGTTTTGAAAACAGACTTTTGTTGGGTAGGAATGAGATATTAAAACTAAATTGCAAAAGTTATTAGGGCAAAGATTTAATTGCACCTACTTACTGTCTTGTGGCAGACATCTAGAGATGGACATGGCCATCAAGCTTGCCTCTGGCTTTTGACTATTGCATTAGAGTTTTTTTAGCATTTAATAGAGTATACAAAATGCATCTCAGTTACTATAATCAGCTATGTCTAATTTATTAAGGAATTTGGACGACTAGGAGCAATATCAAAGCAGTTGATGTTGAGGGCACTGTGTCTGTTGCAAGTTATTCACGGATTTATTCTGGAAAAATTTTGTTTGTTAATCTGGACTGAATGTCCTCACAAAGGACACAGCTAGAGGCTGTCTCAGGAAGAAGTGATAGTTTGGGGTTTGCGTTTGCACTGGTGAGCACATGGAGCTGAGCTATTGGTTTACCTTTCCCCTGAAAGAAATCTAGATTGTGTGGTAGCAACTGGGACAACAGCTTCAAAATCGTATTTTTGGTCTGAAATAAAATGCTAAAATTAATTTTGAATTAATTTTGAAATTAATTGTGTTCTGGTTTTAGCTGAATCTTAATTAAAAGTAAAAAAACCACCACTTCTTGTATGGACTTTATTATTTCGGCTTTGAGCCCTGGCATCAGTCAGAAACCACAAAATTCTATGAGGATTTCATGGGTTTGTGTGCGATTTTAAAAGCTCACTGTAAAAAAAGGAAAAAACCAAACCCATGGTTTCTGGGTAAGGATTAGAGCCACATAAATGCTTACTTGATTTTGATATAAGAAGCTAATAATATTTTCATAAACTGTATTTCTTCAGAAATCTTTGGAAGAACCATATCTTATTTCCAGGACCAATTATGCCTAACTGAGAGAGGGGAGGTTATTGTTAAAACTGTATGCTTTCCAATTAAAAGCTTTTTAAAAAGTGTCCAAAAAATGCAGTGTATTAGCCAATCTTTTAATGTAGTATCTTTGTTAGGTTTAATTTCTAAAGATATTATGAATGAGAGTAGTTTCAACAAACAAGAAGCTTCAACAAACAAAATTTTTGCAAACAGATCCCCTCGTCAGGAACATCTCAACAACAATTCAAATTAATGTACTCATGTACATGTACTCTTCTGAAACAAAACTTATGGTCTCACTGCTTCACTGTGAAGATATTCCTAAAGCTTTCTCTTTCCTATTACCTGTCAAACCATACGCAGTGCAAATTGAAACACTCCACACAAACAAAAAACACCTAAACAAGTCTTTTTTGATGACATAACAATTTTTTCCCAAATTTTCTTTGAATCTTGTCCATTCTGTTTTCTAGACCCCAAATATATACAAAAAAAAAAAGTTTGGAAAATTTGAAACAAACCCTACCAGAAGTAAACCAAAATATATATATAGCTTGCTTTGCTAACACAAACACTAGGGTATCCCACAGTGAAGAGCTGTGAAAAACTGGTAACATCAGACATACAGGATGCACATAGTACACTAGTGGGTGTGAAAGAGAAGCCAGCCTGTATTTTTGTTTTGTTAGGCCTCCAAGGGGGCTTTACAGAATCAAGGAATTGTAGGATGTTAAGGGGCTGGAACAGACCTTAAAGATCATCTGGTGCCCGCTTCCCCTACCATGAGCCAGGACACTTTCCACTAGACCAGGTTGCTGAAGGCCTTATCCAACCTGGTCTTGGACACTGCCAGGGCTGGAACATCCACAAGCTCCCTGGGCAATCTGTGTCTCACCACCCTCAAAGAAGTCGTTCTCTGGCTTCCCCTGTAGGCCTCCTCCAGACAGTGGTACAAAATACTATAATGCAGTTAAATAAAAAATATTTTTCTCAGTCTTATACTTTCAAAATTGAATTCCACTTTCAAGATATTTTTAAAAGAAATCCTTAAGGAAAAACAAAACCCAACACATCATCCAGGGATGTTTGTCCTGGAGAGTTCCCTTCCAGACATCAGTTATTCAGGACATGACAGATAACTGCCAGTTTAAGAACCATCATGAAGCTTCCTATTAAAGAGTTTGCATTTGATAGCGAGAATGAAGGCAGTAGGAGATGGTTCATATGAGAGAACTCACGCATGTCTCCTTTTATCCACAAATAAACGAACTATGAAAGAATCACAGAGCACAACAAGGCCACATGAGTATTTGAGCAACTGTGTATAACAAGCTAAAACTAACTACATATGAAAATTGGCAGTTTGAGACTACCTTCTGAAAAAGAGAACAACGGAGACCAAAGCAAACCTCCCAGGCTACTTAAGACTGATAATGTTTGATTTCCAATTAGTGGTAGGTAGAGACACTTTATTCCTGCCCTCAAAATCTTAAAAGAGGTATAGACAAGGTACAGGATGAAACAAAAATATTTTCTTCTTTTAACAAATGGAGAACTGCTGCCAGAATACATACCATTCTTCACAGCGTATTACAATATGAGGCAACTTACTGCAGGATCTGAGATGTGTTTTTCCTTTAGAATGTGTCATAATGATTTTTTTCTCAATTTTTCGATGTTTGTTTGATGACTTCCTTGCAGCTGCCAGACAATAATGCATTTCTATCTGAAGTAGCAAAATAAGGTGGGAAATAATTTCTTCATGCTATTTCTGTATTGCTTGTAAATCTAAGCCTTCCTAGGCACAAACTGCACTGCATGGGCTGGGAAGTGAATACAACCTCATATGCAATCATTTCATGCCTCAGTTATGCTTGATTTTTCATGCTCTTTGAACCTTAATTTAACTGTGAAGTTCACTTAATTAGAATTTGGGCTTTGGGAGTGCTTTTAAAGAATGTGTTTTTGTTTTGATTTGTTATTTAATCTTGTTTTCCAAGGGTAATGAAGAAAATCAGGATTGAACTGAGTGGCCAAGTATAGCAAAAGGAATTTCTTTCACATTTCCTTCATCCTTACTTCATTAAACTGAAATATTTCCTTGTTTGAGGCATTACCACTTTTATTCCTTGTAGAGTACTTGTGGCTGATATGCCTCATCCCAAGAAATTATTTCAATAAAATGCAGACTTCAAGTTACCTCTAAATTTAACTGCAGTTCTCTATCAAAAAGAACTTAATAAAATAATGAATTCCTGAAATCCACAACTTGTCAATCAAATAATAATAACTTATATTTCAGAGCAAAGGTAAATAAAAGTTACATGCCCATCAGAAAAAAAAAATAAATCAAGAGTTTTGAAATAAATATAAGTTCTCTCATCATCTCTAATTGTCACTTGCTGTAGATGTCAAACTAGTAGAGTAGCGGAATCTAATTTCCTTGTTTGATTCACCATGAAATTAAACTGAATTGACAATTTTTATTTTCACCTGGCAAATTTTTCCAACACTATTTAAATCTAGCTAATCAAGTACAGTTATCTGATGCACACACTTGTCTCTTCTACCACACCTCTGATTTGCAGTATCCCACATCCACAGCTTCCTCTGACAGCCTGGCATTGGAATACATTTACAGTCTTGCAAGGTGTAAAGGAATGCACGGACATAGTTATCAAAACTACAAGTGAATGTATAAACTCATAGATCTGCTTCTGAAAGATGATGGGCAGGAAGGAAAGATAAAAGTTTTAGAAGTATGGGAAGCAAAACAAGCATGGCAGAAAAAAATCTCTAATATTATATTTAAATACATTACAAACTTTTCTAATGTTTTTTCTTCATAAATTAGTAGTTTATCATTGTTAATACTTTGCTAGTCAAAAATATAGGAAGCAATAATCAATACCTAAAATGTCTCATATTCCTTATGTGTCAAACATATCAAGTGCAGTATATCCATTATGCAATGGATTTGGGGTCAGAATACATACAAGGATACCTCTTAATTGGGTGAGCTGTAAACCCAACTCTGAAGAACTCTGATTGTAATAACTCAAGTTTCTGGTCAAGAGATGGGTCTGGGTATCCACAAATTATATTTTCCCTCAAAAAATAATTCAGAATTTGAAGTCAACAAAATAGTCCAGTGGTCACATCTCCCTCTGAAACAGAAGATGACTAGGACTGTGTATAGTATGAAAGTTATTTGACCTCTTGTACTCCCCTGTAAATTAAAGCTTCTCTCCCTCTGACACTGAGAGCAGAGGCTGTGATGAGAACAGTGAGAAGGAGTCTGTGTGTACTTGTCTGTAAACTCATAAAATGTGATTGTGCTGGGGAGCAACATGCTGGGGAACAACCTGAAGCCTCTGTTTCCTCCTTCCTGGGACAGAAGACACACAGAGCATCAGAGAGCAAAGTATTGCTTCCTCAGCTCCCCATTACACAGCCCTGTTACCAGTGAGAGGAGGGACTGACGGGTCACTGGGCTGCAATTTCTTCTTTGCAGTTCCCCCGCAGTGAGGCAACACATTGCAGACTGTATTCCTAGGACAGGACCAGATTAGCCACTTTGATTTAGCAACTGCTTTCTTGGCAAATTTCATCCAAGGACAAACTGTTCTTTTGTGGAAAAAATCTGCAAAGATATTAAAGGGAGTGAAAGGCATCAAAGGGATTATTTGACTATCCTCTTCACCATTAAAGAAACACAGATACACTTATTTTAGCTCACTTATAGAGCAATTTTGCTTTACACTACTGCTTCCCACCCAGCAGGTTTCTTCTGTTAGAAACTGCCTGACACCCTCAAGTTTCCCTTCCAATGAGGTAAATCTGCTAAATGTCAAACAGTAAAGGTGGAATAATAATATTTGACAGAGAATTTACTTAGACCAAGGAGAAAATTGCCATCTGTCTTTGGACAGGATGAAAAATTCATTCCCTTGAATCAGTCGAGAAGTTACAAATACAATTTCATAATTACTCTGCGTGTAACCACTGTGCCATTCCAGAGAGATAACTGGGTCCAAAGCATATTGCGGAAATACGCTCGACTATTTTGAGGGGAGAATTTTTCAGGTTTTTAAGATGTGCATATTCTGACTCCCAGCCTGCATGCAAGCTCTTAATAGCTTCACACACTTTTGTTCATTCTTACCTGTCTTCTTTACAACTTCTCTTTCCTCTAGCAAAGAAAACAATTCACCTCAGCTCAATAAGCTGTGAACGCTTTTTTCCTCCAAGGCTGCCAAATTGTTTCAGCTAAGACCACAAGAATCTGTTGTTTCCAACATTTCCTAACTGCAGTGATTTTCTTTCCAGGAACATTTCCGTTGCCTTCTGTCTTTCTCCATCAACTTTCTGTGAATTTATCCCCTACTTTTGGGAAATTCAAATCCATACATGGCAATGCAACAGAAGGGGCCTTTAACAGATTATTTTATTTTAAGAAACTTTAGTGTATTTAACCAATCTCGCCAGAATTTCTACTTTATATTGCAGATATTAAAGGAAGTTTAACTACTGCAAGTACTGAAGTTAGTACAAGATGCTGTATAACTTCCATAGTTTTAAAATAATATAGTATTTCAGTCATTCTCTTATCACCTAAAAATAATGCAGCTTATTTCATCCTAGCTAGACCTTTTGCTGTAGAAACACTGTATAATGGCGAGGTTGATACAGAATGAAAAGCACATTTTTATAGTGTAATTGGAAACCAGTATCTTCCCTTTTGTTGGAAGTGACATAATATGTCTATATTAATACAGGAAATACACACTTTATTCCTTTATGAATACCTTTCCTGTTGAGTAAATGAATGTAGTGCCTTGGAAAAAGGAGACTTGCACCAGATTCATGCCTGATGGAACTCCTTTGAAGTTTATGAAGTAAAAGCATTGATTAATTTGGCCCCCCACATACAAATGAGTCAGATTGCCAGAAAGTTAGACCAGCAATACTATTACATGGTAGAAGCCAAGAGCAACTAATGAGAAAAAGACAACGGTTTATTTTGGAAAAAATGTCTTATGCTTGTAGTCTTCTGAGAGTTAACAACATTACTTTATTTTTAAAAAGAAATGGATTTTGGAAGTTATTAAGAATAGAAAAAAGTTTTAAAAAACTAAATTCTGATTTTGGAAAAAGAAAAAAGAAAAGAAACCAAATATAACATGGAAACTTTTATTCTCTGTACTAACACTGTTAGTGTACTACCAGAGTTAGGGAAGCAGCCTTCTTTTAAGATCTGGACACTGCAATAAGACAGATTCATCTAGTACTAGCCAATGAGATGTAGCTGAAAAAGTAAAAAGTTGCATGTAGTTACAAAGCACACTATATCCTGAAACACCACATGATTCAAGAAGCAAAAAAAACCCAACACACTAGAGAAGACCAAAAATTCAAATATTGAAAGCCAAAAGACACTGTCCTTGCTTTCCCAATTACTTCCAACTAATTCCATATGACAGCTTTCCAAGTGTAGTTGGCAGACTTGTGTGTATGCATTTCCTGTTACAGAATTTGAATAATCAACAACATGCAATCACACTTTCCAACAATAAAAACAGTTTAGAATTTAACCCTGAGTAGACATCAGACTTAGGACTGCATATTTGTGTCCTAAAGAACAAAGACCTGAGTTTATCTTAATTTATTTTATCTGATTTCATGTTGAATTATTATCTGTAGATGTTAACCTTCCACCATTACAGGTAACTGTAACGTCACTGTAACTGACTCTCCATACTGCAAAATCAGTTAAACGAAAAGATGACCAGAAGCTTTTAATGGGGATGCTCTAATAAATCCTCATTCTACTAAAATGTAGAATGCGAAATTTATTCATGTTCTAAATTCATTCATGGTGTCCACAACATTTTTACTTCTAAACTGCAGATACATGTGTTTAACAGATGACTGTTAGATGGACAAAAAGCTGTCTTGATGGCCATGTCCAAAGAGTTGCTCAAAACCTAAGTGGAAACCAAAAATTAGTAGTGTTCCTCAAGGATCCAATACTATTTCAGATCTTCATAAATGACATAGAAGGTGGGATTGATATACCTTCAGCAAGTCTGCAGAAGACACCAAGCTGAGTGATGCACTTGAGGGAAGGGACAACATCCAGAGGAACCTTGACAGGCTTGAGGACTGGAAGCCTGCTCTGTGGAGACCATATTGCACCTTTTCAATATATAAAAGGGTCTTATAGGAAAGAAAAAGCCAGACTTTTACCAGGGCCTATGGTGTGAAAGGAGAAAGGGTAGCAGTAGATTTTTACAGGATACCAGGAAGAGGTTAGACTGAAGCAGTGTGCTGATAGAAGTTGTGGAAACCCTGTCATTGAAAGTGTTCATAGTCAGGGTAGACAGGGTTTTGAGCACCCTGATGTGGTGAAAGATGTCCCTGGCCACAGCAGTAGAGTTAGACTAAGGCCCCTTCTAACCCAAATCATTCTATGATTCTATGATTCATGTAATTCAGTATTGTTACAGGAGTGTTGGCCTATATGGTCTATAGTGTTTAAATTTCTTAAGAAGAAATAAGCAAATGGAGCCCTCTCCCACTTAATGGGAAATGAGGTTGCCCAAATCTACACTAGCTTAAAAAATGGGAGTAAAAGCGACAAAATGTGTCAGGAAACTACAGATCTTAGAAGAGGAGGAAAGTTCCTGAAACCAGTTCTATTCCCTAATGTCACTGAGAATGTTAGCAATTAATTTTTCTCAGTGTTTTTTCATTTAAAAAAAAATCCTTCAAGCACTGTTTTCTTTTTCCTACTTACAGGATATATTCCTAATTAGGGCAGTGGGGCTAATTGACAGGCTTTATATTGTTACAGTAGATAAGAGGAAAGGAGAAAAATACTAATAAAAGGGGAAATACTCTTCAAACTTCCTATTGATGGATGTTATTGAAATAAAAAATAAGTGTTAGGTACTTTACAGAGAAAATCATAACATGGTTTATGTAATCCTTCCTTAGACATTCAATAAGGTCATGTTGATTCAAAGCACTTCTTAGTGATAAAAATCCCAATAAGCCTTGCATTATGAGTCATGTGATTAAAGGCAAAAGAAAAAGAAGTTGATTGCATTTTTTTTCTGTCAGGAGCACCACGACAAACATATATTTTAAATTCAAAGTGCACCTGCATCAAACACAACGTGCAGATATCCTGCAATTAACTCAACAAATTCATCACTCTGCCTTAATTACAATGCCACTAGCTAGCATTAACTTGAGCTGTAATTCCAAGATGCAGAAGGATGTTCCTGTCCTCCCACAGGCTAATCCTGTTTCTTCTCTGTTCATTTGTTAAGTTGGTTTGTTTTCCTGGTGGGGGGGGGGGGTGGCTGTTGTTTGTTTTGGGGTTTGGATTTTTTTTTGGTGGGGGGGGCAGTTAAGAGGGTTACTTTGTCATTTTGTGGAGGGATTGGGGTTTTTTTATGTAGATCTATTTTGCTAGCTACTGTATAATGTGATTCTAATGACTGTTAGCCTCACTTATAGGAAAATATATTTGGAGGTGACCTATTTAAATTGCCTTCACCTCTCAAGGCCATTTTAAATTTACATTGAAATGCAGCATCTATTTTCATTTTCATTGCATAAACACATTTAGAGAACATGGAATGAAGGATTTTAAAACATTATTTCAAAGGGAAAGCCTTCTTAGATTCAGAATCACATATAGCTGTTTAAACTTTTCATCGAAGACAACCTTTTCAACATGCAAAATGATACATGTGAACAAGACAAAAAGGTTATTTGAGTCACCATTCACTGCAACACTGGAAAGATGGGTATGTATGTATTGATATAATGCTTTGCCTCAAATTTGCTTTATATTTTTTGCCGACATAAAATGTGTGGTGCATGATTCAGGTTTCAAACACCCTTTCAGAAAGTGAAAGGATAGTCTAAACAATACTCAACAGACAATACTTCTTTAACTACCAAAAATTAACAAGCCAGCTATGTTGATAAAATTGAATGCCTGACATGGCAGAACATGAAGGAACATGTCTTTAAAGAAGATTTGTACAGTTAATTTTTCTCAGTGTTTTTGTACAGTGTAATAGCTGCAAACCACCAACTCCCCCCCCCAAAAAAAAAAAAAAAAAAAAAAACCAACAAAAATAAAACCCTCACAAAACCAAGAAAAAATATTTAAACAAAAAGATAATTCAAGCTTAGAAGTGAATTAGGAAAAACAGACTTCAAAATTAAACCTAGATTTTCATAAATAGGTATTAAAGAGTACACAAAGGTATTTTAAAATGTCTGTTCATCTTTATATGTTCAAATCTCTCAAATATGTTAAATTACCTCTTTCCTCTTTTTGTATGTCCTTATTTTCAACAAATAGCATAAGACAGTGAAGGAGCTTGTAAACCTTTGCACTTATATGAGAGAGTGGAATGTAGGAGTAATTGTTCTGTCGTCCATCACATTCAGAGGAGGCTGACATTTCTTTTTAATGGGGAAGATAACTGTCACACAATAAGATGGGCACTGAAATTTAGTTTAGTATCCTAAACCAGAGACATCCTTGAATCATACAATGTTCTACTTAATGACTGCTACAGCAAATAAAGCCATTATAGCAATCTTTATAAAAATGAGCTCAAGAACACATACACATTTGAAACAACAATTGAAATACCAGTATGGCCAGAAAAATTATTTCACTAAATAAAATTGTTAAATGTTTATCTAAGACCTTATAAACCACCCACTCAAAACCTTGACGAGTACATCCAGAGTTATTCAGGTGCTGTCCCCAAAGCCTGTTGCATCTTTGGAATAGCAACCTTTAAGAAAGGTAGTAGTATGCAATTTAATCTTGCTAGCAAAGTGCACAGAATGAACTGATGAGTTAACAATACTCTAATTTGATTTCTGACTCTTTTCTCAGCTTTTAAGCAAAACTGAGAGTAAAACTTTGACTGAAAGCTAGTAGCATAGTATGTCTGTTTTCATTTATTCTTCTGTCAGGAACACTATAGAGATATTCAAAGGCCGTCTGGACACAACCTTGAGTGACATGTCTAGGAGACCTCTTTGATGGACTAGATGACCTCCAGTGGTCCCTCCAACCTTATCCTTCCTGTGATTCTGTGAAAATTATTTCACTGTTCACAGCAGGGACAATCAACTCTCCTTGAGGTTTGCTCATGTTTCCTGAATATACTCAATATCTATGAGCTAATAATTGTGTGACAGTAAGAAGAACCCTGGGAATATTAATTCTCTGTGTTTAGCATGGTCTTGTTACCTTGGTGTCATAAAAACTCTGAACTGTTGCTGTCAGCCCCTCATTTACAGTTCTAACATTGCTTAAGGATAATGGAAAGCCTTACACAAACTTGTAAAGCTTAACAAGACAAAGACCTTTTAAATGGGCATTTTATGTGAGCTAAGTGAGGGGTGAAGCCTCCAGTAATAGTTCATATTTCATGGGGACTTAGTTTTCATGAAATCATCTCGGTGTCATCTTTCATACATAATACAATATCAGTTCATGAAAATTCTCAATGCAGCACTGAACTTGGTCAGACTGAAATGGGGCTGACAAACCTCATGTCTGATGCACAGATAACCAGACCTTATGAAGGTGAAACTAGTTTTCAGTATCTGTTCTGTTCACTTGATTGATTCCATCTCAGAAGTCACATGGCTTCATGTTTCCTGCATGGCCTGCCACTGTCATGCAAACATGACCTGATAACACATTGTCAGGAGTATTCCAGAGAGCTTACAGCAATCTAAAAATCTTTTCACGGAGTGTGAAGTTCCATCTGAAATGTGCATATTTGATAAGCAGTTCCTCTTCTTCTATCTGTCCCTTTCATTCTCAGAAAGTTAATCTTCTGTGCTCCACTGAATCTTGTGTCAAAACGAGCTGGCTCAAAAGTGCATCAGGTGGCCCAATATAACTGGGGACAGACAGGTTTCCTCTCTCATCCCTGGACAGCAGCATGAATGGGAGCAGCAGTCTGTTGTGCTGGTCAGTCCCTTTCAAGGAGATGGACTTCCAGGTATCAGGATAAAAATTCTCTTTAATTCAGTTCTATTACTCTCTGGTCCTCAGGTTTAAACCATTATTCCTCTTGAAGAGGTGCTGTTAGCAGGTGGGCCGTGCTGTGTATGAAATTTATTTTGCCCATGTAACCTCTGTACATAATCTTAGTATACCCCAGAACAATTTCAGGCAATTACAAGTTCCATGGATTATCACAGCAGTGCTTTGCTACACTTCTAGCACTCAGCATTTTGCTGTCTGAGTGTCTGTCCCCACACAGTCAGGGATGACCTTATCTCTTACACCACACCAATCAAATCTGTATGATAATGCCAGATGGCTCTGCTATTTATATTGGAACAAAACCAGTTCTACATTCAAATACCCAAATGTCAAGCCACAGGACTTTGTGTGGCCTATAATTTGCTAGCCATTCACTAACTTCTCCTGCACAAATTACTCCTGAATTTAAAACAGTAATAGTTTGGCTTTTATGTGAGAGAGAGAGGTTTTCCCACAACATCTCAGGAGTTGCCTTGGTATCTCACAATTCCCCATGCACCCTTGCTCCTGGAAATAGTCTGGGAGAGTCTCTGCATACTCCAGAGAGACACCCTGAGTCACAGAAATCCATTCCTAGGTCAGCTTTAACACAGCTCAGTATCTCTTGCCCCATAAATCACCCTGAAGGAAACTTCCCTTGGTTGCTGCAGCTATTTGACAGCAACTCTGTGTTTGTTTTCTGGATTTGCAGCTATTAAAATAATTGTTTTTCATTTTCTAATTATTTGACAGATTTAAAAAAAAAAAAAAAGGTGAAAATAGGAAGGATAAAATATCAATGTTTAGTTTCCAGACAAAATGGCTGACACTGCAGTTTAAGCAGAGCCACTGACCTTGGTGCAAACACTAGACAATACTGCACGATACAACACATCAAGGAAGGGATTAAAATTTTACTGTTTAGATTGCATGAATGATGTTTGAAAAATTAGCCCTGAGTACTATTAATTTTTTTTATTCTTTTATATATAAAGGAAGGTTCTATCAAACACATTTTGGTAGACAGTAACACACAGGAAAAATCAAAATTTCCTTGCTTTAGCTGTTCTTGCATCTGTTTTCTAGTGACAATGTAATTTTGCTGGAGTGAGTGATGAGGGATTTTGCCGTTTGAGATGTGTGCTTCCAGATAAGAAGACAGGAAGAGATTGCCCAGCATTCACATTTTCACTCCCAAACATATGTCAGTGTTTTATCTCTTTCAAGGATTGGATGCAAATCATGGAATTAAAAAGGGGAACCCTTCTGAAACCTTGACTCTCAAAGCAGACAGCAATCTGCAGAGAGGCCGAAAGACATAAATGTATGCCATATGCACTGTACAGTATCCTTTCTTACACATTCACCAACCTGCTAAACATTATTAAACAAGCACTAGCTGCAGAGTGCTGTGATGAGTTGAGTTTTAACAGGAAGCAAGAGCTACTTTTCCAGGCATTTGAAAGGGGTTAACATGGAAGAATGAAACAATGCTATTTTATTTCCAGTCTAGCCGATAGCAGTGACTTGACAGCAAGACCAGTGAACTCACTTAAAATTTTTTGAAGCTACCCTGAGGAAAAAAATCATCAAGATGGAAGAGCAGAGCTAAAACATAAAACAAGTTTTTCAGCAGCAGAGCCATCCTCCCCATTAATCACACCACCTGAAAGACACACTTCTGTCCCTCTAAACTCCCTTTAAAATTACTATTTATAGTCTGTGTCATACACTCAGCTAGATCTACCAGGCCTTTTTTTAGTATTTAATCATAGAGATTATTTTCTACACACTACTGGGTTTTCCACATTCAGTTGCAGAAATATCACATAAAACAGAGCACTTGACCACAGCTTGTCTGAGATTTTAAAATTTAAGTTCCTTGTAAGAGAACAAAGTCCAACAGTTACTGAAAGTCAGCTCTTCTAAATTAAAAAGAAAGAAACAAACAAAACCACACAAAAAACTGAACATAAAGCTACTCCAGAAGATGGTAAATGCTTCCAAAACCAAATTTCTAGCCATATTTCAAAGCATCAACTCCTATGTATCTCACATTACATTATGTAACTCACATTACAACTTGTAATTGACAGGTAAAAATTGGGGTAGAAAATTGAAATACCAAGTCCAGTGAGCCTGCTGCTCAGAGGTTCAAATTCCTCTGAATCAGGTCCTCAAGACTAAACAGAACTTAGAATAGAAATAAAATGCTCAGGACATGAAGAAATTGAAGCACTGGTTAATTCAACCATTTTGTCTGATTAACTGACCCGCTAAGTCCTGATGGTTCTGACAACACTAATGTCAACATTCAAGATTATTTCTCTTGTGATGTGCTTTCAAATCCTCAATTACTGTTTAGAAATCTCTAACACTTATTCACTGGCTTTGGTCCATATCAGAAATGTGGTGTTTAGCCAGATGTGCACTATTAAAGTCATACCTGTGGGGGAGCTGAGAAGGTCCAATACTAACTTAAGCACAATGAAGCAAAGTCTCTTTTATCTCTAAATGCACTTCAACCTGCCTTAAATCACATCATAAATTATAAATCCCCCCTGTATCGGATTGTAAGAGGCTATTTCTGTTTGGGATTTTGAAGATTTCCTGACAAAGGCATTTATAAGACAGTGCTACTTTTCAGGCTCAGTCACACTCACCTTCTGTTTCACAAATTTCCAACAGCTACTAAAGTTCTTTATGACTTCTCTATAAAGTCATAATTTGTGAATGAATAGCTGTAAATAAGAAATGAATATTACTAATATAACTTCTTATGGAATAGACCTATTTGGTCTTCCAGTTGTATTTACATAATTTATAGATCTTGGCCTTACTTAATATAAGCATTATTAGATCTTTAGAAATCAAAGCTTGAATTACACTAACTACATTTATCATAATCTCATTAATATCTAGAGAGGTTTCATATTTTTTACTGTGCATATGCATTTTTCTTTTTGTTTGAGTATCTGGATTTTACGCTTCCAGGAAATACAACTGTTGCTTTAATTGCACAAGCGTCATCTAAAGGTCACAGGTACCCAGGGAGGCTATCCTTCATCTCCATTCTTCAAGTACTCAAGATTATGGCTCTGCTCAGGCAAGGCAGTTAGATACAGGCATAACATTAAGCACCTAAGTAGGTCCATTGGACATTAGCAACTGGATAAATAAGAATTGAGTTCTTAGTAAACAGAGATTTCCACCCCAGTTACAAAGACATGCTTCATTTGTTTTGTTGGGGCTTTTTTTCCTGCCTTATTGTAGTGCTGAACTATTTTCAAGGTTTGTAAGGCATTTCCCAAGTACCCAAGTACTCATAAGAAGAACACTGCTGAACTTGAAATGAACCTTTGCAATGTGACAAGAAATATACTACCCTTACTACTTTCTGCACCCAATGCAGGTCTCTAGTTCTTCTTCACCATGAAATGTACATAATTTTCTCTCCGTATGTTCGGAGGTTGTGTTTTTCTGACAAGCCACTACATGACTTGATGTCAAAATGCTATTGTGCCTTCATGAACACAATGGGTCAGTCTTACCAGTTCAGGAATTACTTTTTCCAAGTCTTGAGGGAATCTCTGTAGTAAAAACCAAGCAACAAAGAAAGAGCTTTGTTCCTCCGAGTTGTCTTTCTCTCAGTGTTCACAATTATTTTGTTCTAGTTTCAACTTTACCAGAAAATAATCTCAAGATCTTCTGACAACATATGCAGCAAGGACCACACGAAATAGGGAGAAATTGTCACATATTTCATTTAAGACACAAAGCCACCAAAAAAATGTTTCTTATCCTGTGAACTTCATCATGATCTACATATAGATCTCAATGATATTAACTAACAGCGTGACTTCATAACTGGATGCAACACTGATACATGACCAATAAGCATATTTTAGTACCAGTTGTAGCATCTGTCCTGGTTTTGGCTAGGCTAGACTTAATTCCTCTTTAGTCACTGTTACAATGCTCTGTTTTAGATTCAGAACAAGAATAATGTTCATAGCATATTGGTGCTTTAGTTTTTGCTAAGTCATGTTTATCCTGAGTCAAGGAAATTATTTTTTGTCTTGTCTCATGCTCTGCCAGTGAGTAAGGATGCAAAAGAAACTGGGAGGGAGCATAGCCACGACAGGTGACCTGAACTGACCAAAGGTGTATTCCAAACCATAGAATGTCATGCTCAATAGCTGGGGGTAATTACTCAGAAGACGGGCCTGATCTGAGTTTGGGAAGTGGGGTCTGACATCAGTCAGTGAGTGCTGAGCAAGTGTATTGTGCATCACTTATTCGGGGCTCTTTTCCTTTCCCTTTTTATTATCATTAGTATTATTCTTTACTGTTATTGTATTTTACTTTGTTTTTAATTATTAAATGGTTTGTATCTCAACCTACAAGTGTTATCTTTATTCTCTCTATTCCACTGGGGTTTAGGGGAGAGAGGGAGGGTTGAGCAAGCAGTTTCATGGTGTTTCATCTCCGGCTGGACTTAAACCACAATAACATCCCACCTGGAGAAAGATACAAGCATTGACATATGACAATAAGGTATTGATTAGAAAAGTTCTGTAACGCTACAGCTTCATATCCTTCTTCCTCTTTCTTTTCTCTCCTTCTTCCCACTGTATATTTATATAGTATGGAAATACACTGATATATGTAGATGGACACAAACATATGTGCACACACAAAAACATACCTGCAAAAACATAGGCCCAGTGAAAAATCTGGAGTCCGTCCTTTTTCGTTTTGGTTTTATGTCTGCCTTACTTGGGAAAGAGATTTAGGTAAATGCAACCACTCAGAAGCAATACACAGAAAGCATTGCCTTGAGTCAAACATTGTAAAATTAGACCTGTGAAAGCTTCTCTAGACATTTCTACCAACTTAATTCAGTATTGATGTACAGACTTACTGATATGGCTTCAGCATTTTTCTGTAGAAAATGGGATAATGTGGACTGCACAGCTTCGTCTGCAAGAGCTTTGTCATTTACATAACTACTAATGGAAAAGCTTAGCTTCTCACAGAGGGAAATGTAATATAAGTAGAATATATAAGTTGAATCCATAAAAGAATCTTCTGATTCTGTCTGATGAAACAGAACCAGAAGAGAAGAGCAAGAAACAGAGATTTTTTTTTTCATGTTAACCACCTGCAGTGTGATTGTATTTGAAAGCAGTAAATTATCAGCGAAGGCTTTTCACTGACTTGTGATTAATCTGATTTGGACATGAATTCACTGCAATCACTGACTTTGTACTGGTCTGACACACATAAGCTTATGACCGCTAGGCAACATAAGCATAGATTAAAAAGGGAACTACCTTCAAACTGTTGCTGAATTAACTTGATATCCCCTCAAAAACAGTTATGAGCATAGTTAATTATGGCAATAAAATGTGTGAAATTAACATGTGTGAACTACGAATTTGAAGATTACGGACTTTGTCATACTAGGTACTTCAGTGGCACAAGAAAATAATGCTTCTTGTTTTATCCTCGCTGTTACTCAATGACTCCAAAAACTGAACCTAAATCTCTAGCTAGTAAGAAATACTGTGTCCTGCTCTTCAGGCACTGTCTTGGTACTTCCTAACATTTCAAGGACCACCTGCCAAGGAAACAGGTGTTATACTGACCTCCAAGAAGGCTGAACAAGGATAAGCACCTTGAACAGCTCAAATCCTGTCACTGTGGCAAACTGGCAGCTCTTCTCTTACAGATTTGACTGAACACTATCTTCAATGCAGCAAATGAAACCATAGGAGAGAGGGATTTTTTCCTCCATTTCCTTAATAAGTCACACAGAGTTGTGTGGCTGTCAACTGAGCCACCTGGTTTTGGCTAACATAGCCAATGAGAAACTTTGTTTTCAGAAGGCACACAGCTACCTGGTTTTGAGCAGTACTGTTATGCTGGAGAGTACCAGCCATTGGTGGCTGTGACCTGGCTGGAGCCCTGCCCTCACTCCAACCAATTCACTATCTAAAGCCTGTTATATTCTACAGCTGCAGCAGATTTGCTATGCAAGATGCATACTGACTGCCCAGGGGCACTCAAGGGATTAATGAGTAGTTTTGTAGCCAGCCCAACCCAAGAATCCCATGAATAATCAATGGTACTTGAGGCTCTTCGGGTAATTGAATTGCAAACCTAGTAATAACTAGAGATGTACCAGTAGCAGAATTATGCTTATGCCTGCCTCTAAATGTACAGACTAATGAAAAAAACTACTGATTGTGAGGATTATTTATCTACTTCTATACCTGTATTAAAAAAAGGAGTCTCTATAAATTTGTGAATCTGATTGATGTTCATCCTCCCTGAGTCACCCTCTAATTGTGCCTAAACCATGTGATTCTAGTACACCCAGTGGCAAGATTAAGAAAGAGGTGGAACACAGAAAGATTATACATATATTTTAAAGGTGGAAGGAAAATTTAACAGTAGAAAACTGATTTTAAAGAGTTAGCCATGGGTAAGCAGGTTAACAACATCACATGACTGTTTCTGTGGAGAATCATCTCTAATAACAGTAAGTTGTCTTATGGACAGAGAAAAGCAGCACCATATGCAAACTCAGACTCCTTTTCATTGCAAAATATTAGGTTA